>NW_007785647.1:2274-2710 GCF_000696425.1 Galeopterus variegatus
AAATGTCTTCAGATCACATTCATTTGGAAGTCTGATGTCTGAGAGAAGCATGAAAAGTGGAGATTTTCTTCTGGCAAAAGCAGAAGGAAGAGAAATCTCCAGAGGCTGACATGCACTGGCCACAGCAGCAACGTGGTCCTGCAGCCCATGTGCCAATCTGAACATTTGCTTTGATCTTGAAGCTCATCATTAAATTCTGTGAAATTCCTTCTGTGAAATTCCTATCCATCAAATTTAATGACCACTCAGAGTAAGTAAAAGAACACTTTTCTGAAATATGGACAGGATTGAACAAAGTTAAATCTCAGAACTCAAGTTCAGTGCTCTTTGTACCAGAACCTACCTCACACAACTTCTGTAGTAATTCTAGTTTATGGTGAATTGAGCAAATGCTTTCTGAAAATGTGGCTTGGAACAGGATGCAAAAGGCTCGCTC
>NW_007785648.1:0-588 GCF_000696425.1 Galeopterus variegatus
GATCGTTGCATAGGGCTACCATCTGGAAAGAAATAAATGAAAGTTGGCAAAGGAAAGTGCTTTCAAGACAGACAAGATGCATCCACTATTATATTATTTGTGCATTCTGTCTTCTAGGTTGACCCTTCAAGAGAAGGCCATGTCAAGCATTTATGACATTCGGCAAATTGCCCAGTTTCTTCCCACAGGATTTAGTCGGGGCTCTCAGGGCCTGCTCATGAACCAGGACTTGTCTCTCACACTGACTATATTGGAGACAAGGATGGCTTGTCTGGTACCTTTTGCTGTGTCAGAACTGGGCAACTTGCAGGGAGGTCACTGGAGAAAATAGAATTCCAGTACTATCTGCCCAGACTTGGACTAGCTGGCATTAACCCAGATGTGCCACAAATTTGTGGGAAAAGGAAAAATTTTTAAAGAACCCTTGGAAATACAGAGTGTAAAGTATGAACTAATCAGGCATTAAAGGAAATACAGATCTCTACTCCTGTGCCCTTTTAACCAATGTAATCCTACAGTGTAGTCCTTTGCACTAGGGTTGGTCACAAGTTTTCTAGATTGGACTGACAATTGCCCCTCCTCCCATCC
>NW_007785648.1:2278-2710 GCF_000696425.1 Galeopterus variegatus
AGAAATGAGTCACTAAGCTGACCCATATTTAAGGAGAATTAGATACACATTTCGGTGAAAGAAATATCAAATGATCTATGGACATGTTTTAAACCCCTACTTTTTCATCCTGTCTACACATTAGAATCACCCAGGGAGCTTTTGCAAATCTTGATGCCCAGGCCATGCCCCAACTAGAGTAAAATTTCTCAGAGTGGAACCTAGGCATCCATTTCTTAACAATATGAACCCAAGTTTAAGAACCACTGCTTTAGATGATAGAGAGATTCCTGTTTAGCATGTAAAATAAAACCTCCTTAAAACTCACCTCTAGTGATACTAATCTCAAAACCTGCTTCTCACCCTCAACAGAGCTAATGACTGCTGTTGGTCATAAATAATTTTAAATGTCTTCTTTACATTCTGAATAAAAATTGATTGGTAATATAACTT
>NW_007785649.1:0-346 GCF_000696425.1 Galeopterus variegatus
AGACCAAGCACATTGATCTAATTAAACTCATCAGACCAAGATCCTCGATCTAAGTATACTCAATAGAGAAAGCTTTTCCATCTAAGTAAACTCATCACACCAAGCTCATCAATCCAAGTAAACTCATCAGACCGAGCTCATCGATCAAACTAAACTCATAACACCAAGCACATCGACCTAAGTAAACTCATCTGACCGCGCTCATCGATCTAAGTGAACTCATCCGACCAAGCACATCTATCTAAGTAAACTCATCAGACAAAGCACATCGATTTAAGTAAACTAATCAGACCGAGCACATCGATCTAATTAAACTCATCAGACCAAGCTCATCGATCTAAGTAAC
>NW_007785649.1:2374-2710 GCF_000696425.1 Galeopterus variegatus
TCTAAGTAAACTCATCAGACTGAGCTCATCGATCTAACTAAACTCATAAGACCGAGCTCAGGGATCTAAGTGAACTCATCACAGAAAGCTATTTGATCTAAGTAAATCAGTAGACAAAGCACATCGATCTAAGTAAACTCATCAGAGCGAGATCATCGATCTGAGTAAACTCATCAGACCGAACTCATCTATCTAATTAAACTCATCAGACTAAGCTCATCAATCTAAGTAAACTAATCAGACCAAGCACATCTATCTAAATAAACTCATAAGACAGAGCTCATCGATCTAAGTAAACTCATCGGACCGAGCTCATCGATCTAATAAACTCATCAG
>NW_007785650.1:0-302 GCF_000696425.1 Galeopterus variegatus
GTGCCAGGAAGAGTGCTAGGTGTTTACAGTCCTCATTTCATTTAATACCATGTGAGAAAGCGTTATGTTCATCATTCCCATGTTACGAGTGATGGCCATAACCTCCAGGCTGAGGGGACGGGGTGCCCACCAGGACCACCTGGCGGGTCCGTGTCAGGGCTGGGTTCGGGTCGCAGACTGTCTCAGTAGAGTCAGCGCCAGGTCCTGACCCCCATTACTCCTAGAAAAAAGACAGGAAGGAAATACGAGGGTACTTCAAAAAAGTTCAAGGAAAATGGAATTAAAAGATAATACAATCTTTA
>NW_007785650.1:2153-2709 GCF_000696425.1 Galeopterus variegatus
TCTCTCTCTCTCACACACACACACACACACACACACACACACACACACACACACACACATTGTTTGCAGGTGAGATGTGGTTGCAGAACCCTCTTAAGGAGAAGCCGGCACAGCTACCTGATGAGGCCTTGCAGCCAACAGCCAAGGTCAGGTGCTGTCTGCCAGGCTGGGCTCTGGGCCTGCAGTTTACTCTTAACAAATGCCTGTGGGTAATGACCCCCCCCACACACACACAGAAACACACACACGTGCGTGTGAGCGTGCATACACACACCAGCCAATCTCAATCTTCTGGCACGCAAGGCGCAGGGGTGGTAATGGAATCTGCAAGTCCAGAGGCAGACATAATTGAATGGCTGAGGGCATTAAGTCCTTGATTAAACTGGTTGTTCATTTCAAGGGACAATTAACCCAGCTAATATTCCAGGCCAGCCCAGCAGGTCTGTCCCCATCAAGGGATATATTGAACGGATAATGAAGTGGCTGCACTACCTTTATGGAGGAGAGTAGGGCTCCAGGGTACTTGCCCAAGGCCTGCTGCCCAGGTCAAGTTGGA
>NW_007785651.1:0-2709 GCF_000696425.1 Galeopterus variegatus
AGCCATTAATTTAAACTTTAGTCCAGACATAGTTCAACTCAACTCCTGGGAGAATATGAATGGTCAGCATAGACTCAGAAAAGGAAGAGGAGGGAGAGAATTACGGAAAAAATATTTGAAGAAATAAATGTTTATTTTCTTCCGTTTTGATAGGGAAAGAATCAACCCACAAACACAAGATCAGCAAAACGGAGGGAGGATAAATTGAAAGAAAATCATACCTATTTTACAACATAGTCAAATATTTGAAAACAAAAGGTAAAGAGGAAATTTTAAACAGCAGCCAGAGGGGAGAACAAAGACATTTGATAGAGCAGCCCATACTAAGAAAGACAGCTAACTTATCAGGAATCGTAGAATCAAGAACACAGCTGAATTTTTTTTAATGTTAAAAAACCAAATCTCAATCTAGAATAATGTATTTATCAAAAAATATTCTTCACAAATGAAGAATATATGTGTAATTGTCCCAGAAAAGGGAGAAAGATAGAAAAAAAATTTGAAGAAACAATAGCTGAAAATTTGTCAAATTTGATGAAACTTATAAACTCCCAGAATAAAAGATTCTCAATGAACCTCTCAAGAAGAGGGAATATGAAGAAAATCACACTAAAGCACATCGTGTATCAAATTTTTGAGCAGTTGTGAAATAGAAAACCTAGAGAAATATTTTTGTGGCCGTGGGTTAGGCAAAGATATCTTTATATAAGATACAAGAATCACAAACAGTAAAGAAAAAAAAAATCGACTCTATCAACATTCAAAATGCTTCCTACTCCAAAGACAATGTTAAGAAAATGAAAAGGCAAACCAGTCTGAGAGATATATTCACAATGTGTGTATCTGATAAAGAAGTTGTATCCAAAATATATAAAGATATATAAATCAGTAATAATCTAATTTTTAAAAAGCAAAAGACTTGACATTTCACCAAAGAATATATACAGATGACCAATAAGCATATGAAAAGATATTAGTCATTAGGGAAACGCAAGTTAAAACTATACTGAAATCCACTAGAAAGGCTGAAATTGAAGAGGCTAAGAGCTTGGCAAAGATGTGGAACAACTGGGACCCTTCGTATAACTTCGTATAATGTATGCTATACGAAGTTATGCGATGAAACTTATAAACTCCCAGAATAAAAGATTCTCAATGAACCTCTCAAGAAGAGGGAATATGAAGAAAATCACACTAAAGCACATCGTGTATCAAATTTTTGAGCAGTTGTGAAATAGAAAACCTAGAGAAATATTTTTGCGGCTGTGGGTTAGGCAAAGATATCTTTATATAAGATACAAGAATCACAAACAGTAAAGAAAAAAAAAATCGACTCTATCAACATTCAAAATGCTTCCTACTCCAAAGACAATGTTAAGAAAATGAAAAGGCAAACCAGTCTGAGAGATATATTCACAATGTGTGTATCTGATAAAGAAGTTGTATCCAAAATATATAAAGATATATAAATCAGTAATAATCTAATTTTTAAAAAGCAAAAGACTTGACATTTCACCAAAGAATATATACAGATGACCAATAAGCATATGAAAAGATATTAGTCATTAGGGAAACGCAAGTTAAAACTATACTGAAATCCACTAGAAAGGCTGAAATTGAAGAGGCCAAGAGATTGGCAAAGATGTGGAACAACTGGGACCCTCATGCAACCACCTTGGCAAGCAGTTCAGCAGTTTTTTATAAAGGTTAACTTATACCTACTCCATGACCCAGCAGTTCCACTCTGAGTATATACCCAAGAGAAAAGAAAACATACATCCAGAAAATAACATGTACAAGAATGCTCATATTAACTTTATTCATAGTAGCCCAAACTGGAAATAACCCAAATATCCATTAACAGGAGAACAGATAAACAAACTTTGATGTATTCAAACTGTGAAATATTCCTCAGCAATAGAAAGGAATGATACACAAAACATAGATGTATCTCACTGACATTATGTTAGAGAAGGGAGACAAATACAAAAAAAAAAAAAAGACATACTGTGTGATCCCATTTATCTAAAATTCAATGACAGGAAAAATGAACCAATGGTTATAGAAATCAGAATAATGGTTGCCTGTGTGGTGGTGGAGGCAGGGAGAGGATGGTGTGGATTAACAGGAGAAGAGCAAGAGGGAACTTTCTACAGTGATGGTAAGTTTTTGTGTCTTAATTTGGGTATTGGTTGCACAGGTGTATATATTTGTCAAAATGTATTGAACTTTAGATCTGTGCATTTATTGCTTATACATCAAACATCAATAAAGAGATGTGCATTACTTCACTGTTTTCAAATCATATTCCCATATATCATCTCATTTGCAACAACCCTGTGGGAAAGGCAGGGTAGCTATTATCATGGACTTTATGGATGAGGACATTAAAGCTCAAAGAGAAGGGACTTGCTAAAGTCTCCTGAGCACCTTAGATCTTCTACCACTATTTCATTTTCTTTACATTGCATTCTCATTTGTCCCTGCAGCATGTGGAAACAGTATTGAAATAGAAAAGAGTTAATGAAGCTAAAAGTTCTGAGAACTTTTCTGCTGGGATAGCATTATTTGTATGCTAAACATTAGTTTTGCGTGTCAAATATACTCATTAGTCTCTTGACCACTGTTCTAGAGAATGGGGAAGCTTTCCAAAGAGGGAACTAGAGAAGACCATAGAAAAAGGAGACTATTATTGCTAGGAGAGCAGGC
>NW_007785652.1:0-852 GCF_000696425.1 Galeopterus variegatus
AAATGGAATAACAATTTGCAAAAACAGCCAAGAGGACTTTGTTTAAACAAAGAAATATAGTGGACTGGATTTATGACTTATTATAGTGTATTATAAAACTATAGTAAATAAAATAGTGTGTCATTTAATTGAAAACAATAAATAGATCAGCAGAACATATTAAAAGTCCATAAAACCACATACATATAAATACACAAAAATGAATATTTAGCACATGATAAAAGTGATACTTCAAGTTATTAGAAAAAGGACACATTACTTTATAATTTGTTTTTGTAAATTGATAATCTACTTGAAAAAATATATAACAAAACTTTTACATCATGCCATTCATAAAAATAAATTTTAGATGAATTAAGCATCTAAATATTTAAAAAGTCAAAGGCCATATTACAAGCATAAATATAGTCTCTGGAATAAGAAGACATTTTATAATAGAAAAAGTAAAATACTGAAATACAAGACTGTATTAAATTGATTATCTATATGCCAAATGGTGCCATAAAAGTTTTTGTTGGGGCTCAGAAAACATTACCCCAAAATATGGTGCTTTGACATGCTATACTAAAGAAGCATCCTCAGGTCTCTCTGACCTCCTCCTCACCCCTGACTCTCAATCCTTTGTCTCTCCCAAAGCACAGAATACGGCTATTCTCGGAAGCTCACTTATCTACCTGGAAAACAGACCTGCTAAAGAAGAACACAAATTCTCTTTGATCCCTTCCCTGAAATCTCATTAACCAGAGTAGATTAAAACTCACATCAAAGAGGAAGAGTCTGAAAATTAAACACCATACCTAGAGCCCGGACGAAATTTGTCTCAAACTAGTATTTGTTCTCTGGTTCCATTTA
>NW_007785652.1:2432-2709 GCF_000696425.1 Galeopterus variegatus
TTTTGGTTTTCCAGAATGTAAGTTCCATGCAATCAGTTAATTTTTTTATTGCTTAATCCCTAGGTCTAAAATGGCACTTAACACAGGATAAGTAATAAAGTATTTTCCCAAAAAATAAATAAATTCCCGAGCATAGAAAAATTAGAAAAAACACAAAATAATATATAGAAGATCAGCCTGCTTGAGTTTTCCTTGTAAAGATAGTGGGGCTTGTCTTCTTCTTTTTCCCCTTACTTTTGGGGCTCAAGGAGGAAGCACAGGTGGAAAGCAGCAGTTG
>NW_007785653.1:0-2709 GCF_000696425.1 Galeopterus variegatus
GCTTGGGCTTTTCATAAGGGTTTTAATGAATTGGGGAATGGAATTTAAGAAATCCAAGGAGGCTGTTTATTTTTCTAAAATAGCAAAGAAAATGGAAACCCTTTCTAGTTCAGTTGCTGCAAATGTCTGTAGGAGTCTTAAAAATTCTTAGAATACATGAGTTATCATATAGAACAAAAAGGTGATTAATGAACACTTTTTAAAAGTCTTTTTTTAGAGTCTTACCATTATTCTGGTTGTGTTGTTTGGATGGAAAAATATTCTGTGATATATTCACTATTAAATTTATAGTGAATTGAAATTCAGTAACATTTATTTTTAAAGTTGTTTATTGAAACATATAATCTACCAGTAATAAATATGGTTACCAACTAGTGAAATCAATTTAATAGTAATTTGGTCTTGTTAGTCCGTTAAATAGAATTATTGGCTTCCAAATATTTTCATAAAGCCCTTTGTTACTCATGAATATCATTGAGATAACATGATTGAAAGTTGTGAATATCAATAAGCTTGAAAACATTTTATGCTAATGTTCAGGGTCATATATTTTCCTCTTAAAATGCTAACATTTTTACTACCTGCTATATTCATCTTTATGTCTATAGTCCCAAGCTCATGTGTCATGTGGTTTTTCCATGACAATTATGGAAATGACTTATTCACTATCTGCTGCTATAAGGTATAGGCTTGAATGTCAACTGATTTCAGCTACATTTATCATAGATTAGGGGAAAAAAAGTCATTCATGTATCTCTCCAATCAGGAAATGAACTAATGTTGTTATACGCAACTAAAAACTAATTCCCTCATAAACATTCTAAGTGGATACAAAGAATTGCTGAGTTGCAGCCATTAACTTATCAAAGAATAGGATCTAAATACCTCCAGGAATGCACAGAGGCATGATAGTCAAAGAGCCTTCAAGGCATCCTCTCAGCCAAAAAGTGGAAGAATTGGGGTTCATATCTAGTGCTACTGTGAACAGTTCGTCATGGCAGCCACAAACACTGGCACAAAGATTGTCAGGGTGGGCCTGGCCATGGCCTCTGAGAGATGCCTGTCATGGGCTTGGTAGAGCAAGAATGGTGACTCTCAGGCCACCAGCAAAACGTGAGAGTGGAAGTAATTCTCTGCCCTATTCTCACCCACCCCCACCATGCCCAGCAGCTGCCTCTCTGCTGCTTTGGACTTGGTTGGGAAAAAGGGAAGGAGGGAAACAGGAGTTTTTGTGCTCCAGAGGGCTTTGCCAGTGTTCAGGAAGGGAGGCTGGGATCAAATCCACCCAAAGAAGAACCAGAGAGCTCTCACTTCTAGCCAACAAGTCAGGTCTTCATGTTACTGTCACACCTAAAACCCAAGAAGCAATGATTGAGTTGAGTAGCGTTAAAACGGAATTGAATCTTTTTTGGTAGACATGGTGTGGAAGTGTTCAGTGACAGCATGCTAATCCTGGTAGCATGTTCCACAGCCTGCAGGGTGCCCTGCACACACTGGCACTCAGCTGACAGTCTCTTGCAATTCCAGATACTGTGTATGTCTTACGTGCTGGGGCCTGGGGAACACCAACACTTAATGGGAAAGCTAATGACTTCATGCAGATCTTATGAAAAACTCTGCTATTTTAGATGCTATTTCTTAGATTAATTTTGTAATCTATGAGAGTATGTCTTACGTGCTGGGGCCTGGGGAACACCAACACTTAATGGGAAAGCTAATGACTTCATGCAGGTCTTATGAAAAACTCTGCTATTTTAGATGCTATTTCTTAGATTAATTTTGTAATCTATGAGAGGAAGCCAGCTGAAGGACAAGAGTAGGGCGAAGTGGTGCCAGGAGCTGGCAAAGGCTTAAACTAACAAGCCCCTGGTAATGGTATGGAACTCTTCCACTTTATGTTATTCAGTGGCTCAGAAATTGTCCATGACTTCCTCTTTTCTCCAAAGAGAAATGGTGGGGGAGGAGAGACATTTTAAAATCAAATCCAGAACTCCCAGTTTATCTGCATGAGAATTATGGCTCTTGTGGAAACTCAAGAGATGTGTTAGTGAGAGGATTCTGTCCCCCACACTCAAGCTGTAAGGATCGCAGACAGTCCAGCCAGGAGGTTACCTCAGCCTAGACCAAGTAAATAAATCATTTGGTAAAAGCCATGCGAGAGTAAAGCTTCCTGGAAAGTCATAAATCAACCAGCATGCCTATGTATGGTTTTGCTAGAAGGTAGGAGCAACTAGAAATTCTTTTTTAATATTTCTTTGACTTGCATGATTTGAAGAAGAGGACTATGACATAACCAACCAGTTTCTGTTATTATATCAAAATAAAATAAAAATAGGGTGTGGATTTAATGCCAATTAGCTTATTCAGTTGTGTGCAGTTAAATTGTTGTTTTTAGGACATCATGAAATTTCATTTCATGCCCCAATAAAACTAAACTGTAATGGGTTACAGTTTTTCCATTTGCTGACTTTTTTCCTTCAAACATCTTTGGTTTTCCATCCATTGAATAGATTTTTAAAGAATGCCTTGAATGCCATTCAAGTTATCCTTTTCTCCTGTCCCCTCTCCACTTATCTTTAAAACAGTGTCTAAAATGGCCCAATCCTGATGGAACCTAGTGATACCTATGAGCACAATTTTTTTTAAAGATTGGCTGCTTCTAATCCTTTCTAGCATTGGTAGATTGGTTTTTGTTAATGTCCCCCTCAC
>NW_007785654.1:0-280 GCF_000696425.1 Galeopterus variegatus
TCTGTCTTAATAGAAGACAGCTGGATTGTCATACCTGGTTCTACATTTAGTCTGTTGGAATGCTAGACATCACGTAGTCTCTGCAAATTGCCACTGTACATTAGTAGAGAATGAGAATGGAAAAAACCAATAACAATTTAGGATTATTATAAAAATAGTTTTAAACTCTTGAACCTCCTCAAATGGTCTTGGGTATCCCCACGGGTCCCTATACCACACTTTGAGAACCATGACATAAAGGTCTATGTGTGAGAGACAGGGAAAGAGAAGTGGGGGAGAC
>NW_007785654.1:2187-2709 GCF_000696425.1 Galeopterus variegatus
GCGCCGCGCCCTTTTTATCTCCATCCCGCCTGGCCCATCTCCTCCCTCCTCACCAGCCCATGCCCTCCCTCCCAGGCGCCCGCCCTGCCCTGTCCCTGCTCCCCGGGGCACGGAGCAAAGGGCTGTCTGACGGTCTGTGCTCCTACAGTGCTCTCCTTGCGCCCTTGCAAATAACTGCAAACTGCCCTCTCGGCCGTTTACTCAATTGTCCCTCCAGGTTTCACATCCCTAAAGTGGGAGCTGGTCAGGTGGACCTGAGCACAGTCCTGGTTGCTCAGGGCTGAGCCATTTCTCCCACCCGCGTCCCAGCCACGTTGCCTGCTTCCCAAGATCCAGACAGCCTGGCCGGGGCTCGGCCCCTGCTCAGCGACACATCAGCTCAATTCCTGCAGCTCGCACACTGGGCATCACAATGAACCTGAAGGCGGCCCAGGCCTGCAGGACGGCAGCTCAGGGTAACGGGGAGCTGCAGACAGGACAATGTAATCAACTAGAGCACGAAACTCATCTCCCAAGAACCTC
>NW_007785655.1:0-2709 GCF_000696425.1 Galeopterus variegatus
CTTTAAATACAAGGCAATCACGTGAATCTGTCATATTCGACAGTTTAGCCAAGGTTGTTAACACTTCAAAACACTTATTCTTTCAAATAAACCTACAAAGACCCACTACGATTCTAGTTCTGGATATGTCCTCATGGTGATCATATTTAGCCCTCACAAACTGAGCCCCAGTACCAGCAATCCCTGTGGAGGACGCACCTACTCTCCAACCAACATATCTTTGCGTACCAGTCAAGGATGATGTTCACCAGTCTTATATGTCAGCCTGTACATCTCTCAAGAATTTTTTTTTTTTTTTTTTTGTCTTTTTTCCGTGTCCGGCAACGGATCGCAACCCTCAGTGTTGCCCCTGTACCGGACCGGGGACCGGCAACGGGATTGCAACCCTCGGTGTTGCTCCCGCGCCTCGCTCAGCCAGTGAGCGGGAACCGGTCTGTATGTGGGATCCGAACCCTCGGGCGGGAGCGCCGCCGCGCTTCCCAAGCGGTGCACTATCCAGTGCGCCACCGGGCCGGCCCCGCTCTCTCAAGAATTTTGATGGGCATCCTTCAATATGCCAAATGCTATCACAACCAGTAGGTAACGATTTTCATTGTGTGACAAAGATCATCCAGTATGCAAACACTAGTGAATCATCCTCACATGTTAAACTTGCCACTGACCCAGGTTTATTTCAAACTATTTCAATAATCATATAGTGAACCAGCATAAATCCAACTCTATTTAGAGCAATAATGGGATTTTCCCCAGTTGCCTTATTCCTAAAGGCAGATGGGGTGTGAACCACACACCCTCTGGTGCCTTTGGCTTTTTTCCTTCCATGTTTGCTTCCTGGCCTGGTGCCCAAGCAGGTGTTTTGCCCATGACCTCCAATAAGATGGTAGGGTCTGCCCCTCTCGTGCTTTTCTTCCACCAGCTCCCCCATATCCACACAGTCTCAGCTTCAACCCAACATTAGAACTCTTTCAACCTGGTTCCCCCAGTACTGGGTTCTCTAGTCCACATTGGATCTTTCTGGACCACCCACAACCAGTTGTTTTGTTTGAACTGCCTCTGTTGCATCATATTTAGACTTGGCCTTACAAATATACTATCACCACCACCACTACTCTTCCTGCCAAGAAGTAGCAATTTGTCTTGTTTCTTACAATCCTATTAATCCACTCTCTTCCCCACCCCCCAGCATGGATCCAGGCCATTACTGTCAATTCCCTGCTTTGTTTATGATTTTAAAACAAAAGCTCTCATTTCATGCCATCATTATGATTCATCCATTTCCCCAAAGCCCTTTCCCCAAAATAAATACATAGTTCATCCTGAGGCGGTTGCTACCAAGCTGTTTCTGCTAGTCTCCAAATCAGAGGAAACCATGGCAGCAGATAAGGATGGAATGCAGGGGAAGCTTTGAGAACAAGTCAAAGCATTTTATTCCCCTAACTCAAAGATCCCTATGGCAATCTCTGTTGATTGGCTAATGCAACACCCATATCCAATTTCTTACTACCTTGATCCCTTCCACTATAAAAAAAGAAATGGCTACATATGCACTTTCCCAGGCCCCCTTACAGGTAGGGATAGCCATGTGACACACACCTGTCCAATAAGATGTAGCCGAAGTCTGCTGAGGTTAAAAGAGTCCTGGGAAAGCTTTTGGTTTCCTGATAAGAGAGACATATGTAGCTGGCCTTGCCCTCTCTCCCACTTTTCTGCTTTGAAGGTGGGGATAATACCTGATGCTGGAGCAGCCATTTTGTGACTATGAGGCAAAAAGCACAAGGGAAAACTCACCTTGACAGTGTCAAGCTACTGAGCCAACTCTACCAGCTGCCTGCTTCCCTGACCCTTTGTTGCCTGAGGACAAGAGTTACATGCAGGCAAACGCACTCCTATTTACTATACCAGGGCCACCAAATGCCTGTCCAGAGCAGCCTTTACAAGTTGTTTGATCCTTTTTTCATTTTGAGAAAGAGCCTTTCTATAAGCCTGTATTTTTCTGAAGAGTAAATCATCTTTTTTGTATTTCAGCATGATGCCACAAAGGAATAAATGTTTAGATTTTGTGAACTTACAAATTTAGCTCTATAAGTCACTAACCTGACATTATGTTATATAGTTACTACAATTATAATTTATTAATTGTTAATAAATACATTAAAATTAGTACCAATATGATTAATTTTACTATATGTCATAAGTATATTTTACTCAAAATTAATGTCATATTGTATACATTACTTATTGACTTGAAAGATAACACAAATCTTTCCACAAACTTTTTGAAGTACCCTCATAAATTGTCTGGCTGCTGTTTTTCTCCCTCCCTAGAATGAAGACAGTGCCTAGATCAGTGCCTGGCACCAAGTAGCCATGCAGGAAAATTTTTGTTGAATAAATAATCTTACCAAAAAAAGGCTTATTTAGAACTAGCCTATTTCAGACAAAAACTATTTCAATGAGTGTGTTACTAAGAGGTCAGTTTAAATGAGGGGTCCATCTTGACATCATACAGGGGCAGCCTTTTAAATGCTGGTAATTAGTTTCAAAAATAAATTACATTATTTTGTTATTTCAATTCCCCACAGGCAATTAGACTTCTGTGTTTAAAATGGGAGTCTGGGAAAATAAGTCATTTTAGGAGACTCCTGTCTTGGCTATGGTCCTTCTTAAGCACCATGTCTGGGGCACAGATTCAAAAACCAAGGAGCTTTC
>NW_007785656.1:0-2709 GCF_000696425.1 Galeopterus variegatus
TCAGTGTCATCAAAGGCAGGATTTTCTAATTGATTGGAATATATGAAAGGCCAGTTACTCACGAGCATGTGTCATATACCAGCAAAGAAACCACACAGGAGCAGAAATTATGCCTATTGTCCGACTTTTAGTACAACTCTAAATTCAAGTGAAGCAATGGTTTCTGTTATTAATACTGGCAATTTGCTGTGAATTTATCAGAAAACTTTTGTCCCCTCCTCCCAAATAAGAAAACTACTCCTCAGAGGGTTTCACCTCTGAGTAAGTTGGATGGTTGTTTAAGAGGGACAAATGATAATTGAGTGGTTGTGATTTAAACTTAGTCCTCCAAGTTCCAAATCCAGGGCTGTTTCTCCATCCATCACCATCTATTTCATATATATTTCAAAAGCTTATGTTCTGTGATCATCTTAGAGTGGTCTCTAATACTGATTTTATTGAGCATATATGTCTTTGGGTAAACTAAGTAACTTATGAAAGCCTGAATTTGCTTACATGAAAAAGAGGTATAATAATATCATCCATCTTTGTTATAGGATTGCTTTAATTATTAAATAATATAATGGTTGTAAAAGTGCTCAGCCCTGTTTCTGACACTAATAACTATTCATAAGTGTTAGCTATTATTGCCCTATCTTTTGAAGAAGATGATTTGAAAATCTAAAAGCAAACAATGTTTGCATTTGAAATGTCCTTGTAAATGGAAGAGGGTGCCCATGACGTGAATCATGTGAATGTCAGGTGTGAGTGATCGATCATTTGTGAGTGCCAGGTACCCGTGGGAGTTGGGCTGACATAATTGTACTTATATTTGGCCTATGATCCTTCTAAATATATGTATTATATAATTATGTATGCATCTATATGAATATATATGTATATGCATGTATATTTTTTTGATAAGGATGAATCTTGATTTTTATTTGATTCAGCTTAAAATTAGCCCAAGCTGATTTAGGATCATGGCAGATGATACATTTGTGCCTTCAAAGCAAAAAATGTTCCCAATGGCAAACCTGTAATTTCTATTTGAAAATGAGATCTTCAATATCCTTCTAACTGATGTTTCAATGTGAAAGCTTTCATTCCCAGGCAGGCTGAAAAGATTGTGGCAATCCCCAAATAATGAGCTGCTTGGAAAAAGCACCAGGAGGAGCAATCTCAAGATGCACATACTAAGATTTATATTTGGTCTTCCCTAGAGGGAATTCTAAAACTGAGTGTATGCAAAACCCTATGCTTATTCACCAGTCCAAGTGACCAATAAAAGTAAGTTTGAATCAACTCAGTGGCATTTTTTTTTTTTACATGGAGCTTTACAAATTGGGTGTTATGAACATCACTTTCCACAAACCCTATATGCCTTTTTTTTTTTTCAGACAAGCACAGATATTGAAGTGAACAAGAGCATCTGGACAGAAATAGCTTGAAATACCATTTCATGTGGGAAGCAAAGGATGATTTATAAGCAAACTGTTGACCTTCTCTAAAATACTTAACAATTTAATTTGTTTCATATTTTGCCTTTTCAAGAGACTTTGCCAATTTTTATCAGGAGAGATGAAGACAACTGATGATATTTGTTGGGTTGCAGACCATTTCTTGCCTTTCTGTTACCTCAAGAGAAAGCATGAATAAGAGAATTTCAAGCTTGTTCACCTGTCAAAGGAAGAATACTCTTTTCCATAGACACATCAAGACTCAAGTTCTCTTAATTTCCACCACATTTACTCTCTGGAAGCATATGCAGTCAGATTTGTCTTTTTTCTGTTTCTTAAATGTACTAAACTCATTTTTCCCTTGAACTGAAGCTATATTTTCTTGCCAGAATTGTCCTCTTTCCTCCTCACTTTATTTATTCCTGTTCAGAATAAAATTCACATCTTCAGTCAGGTTGCTCTGAGAGTCCAGTATCAATTCAGTCCTCCTGTTATTATCTTTCACAGTAGGCTGCACTATTCCTTTATAAAAATTTGATATTGCATTATTTGCTTGATTGCCAATTAATATTCATCCCATCATTAAAATAATAGTTTAAGGGAGGTAGGAGATATGTATTTTTTATTTGTTAGTGTAATTGAAGGATCTAGCACAGTGTCCAGGTCAGAGTAATCATTAATGCTGGTTGAATCAATCAGTGCATTAAAAGGGACTCAGCTCTTAATTCCTAATGCTTCAAAATGTTAATGTGTAGTACCAATTTTGTATGTTTGTTCTGTCTCCCCCTGTAGATGGTAAGATCCATGAGAGAAGAGATGCTATTTTTATGTCTTTTGAAGACTAGCATTATGTCTTTCAAATACTGACCATCAGTATTTGAATGGCTGTTCTGGAGATAAACCTTAAATGTCTCATAGGGCAAGTCTATAAACATTAGACAGAGTTCTGGTTCCACTTAGGAGGTTAAAAGCTGATGCAAATACAATATGGCACAGGCATGTTGAAGTAGAGTGAGTGGAGGCTCCCTGAGTTTATATGTAAGACTCTAGGACGCTGCACAATTTGAATTTACAGTGTGTCAAAAACAAATAAACTGTGTCAAAAACAGTCTGCTTGTCTGATTTGAGTGCATGGTGCAAGAGAAGGAATGGTACAGATATGAAATAACAAAAATCTATTTTTCAGGAAACAATAATCCATTATCATCATTATGAAATTGAAATAGAGTTAGTGAAACATTTCAGTAAGATATAGAGATCACGAGAGGTT
>NW_007785657.1:0-2709 GCF_000696425.1 Galeopterus variegatus
ACGGGCGCGACACTGAGGGTTGCAATCCGTTGCCGGACACGGAAAAAGACAAAAAAAAAAAGAAAAAGAAAGGTGGAGCCTTGACAGGTGATTGGATTGTAGGACCATGCCATAGTGAATGGATTAAAAATGGTGGTCAGGGGCGTGGTTCTGAGGGCTTTAAAGGAAGAGGAGACTCTGTCTCTCTCTCTCTTGCTCTCTCTGCTTCCGCCATGTTACAGTGCGAGACCCCTGGGTCACTGTTGCCACCACCAGATGGACTTTGGACTTCCCAGCTTCAGAAACTAAGCAATAAATTTTGTTTTTCTTCATAAAATACCCAGTTCCAAGTATTTTGTTATAAGCAACGAAAATGGACTAATACATGTTATACCTCAGTAAAAACTTTAACAAGAAAAATTTTTAAGGAATACATACATCCTTGTAACACAGTCAGGTAGCACAGAAAATTTTAAAATGGAAAGTAAAAGCTTCCCAGTTAATTCTCCCTTTCTTTCTCTGTCTTTGTCTCCCTGTTGATAGATATAGATCAAGATATGGATCATATATGTGTATCAATTACACAAACAGGATCAGAACTAGTTGCTTTGAGTTGACATGATACTTCCTTTTCTAACTCAGAATGAACATGGTGCTTTGGCTGGGGCTCATAATCAACCCACATTCGTAGAATCTTCCCCAAAAATATAGAGTTCAAAGGCAGCAGACCTGTACACAGCAAAACTTTGGGAAACAAAGGTAAAGAGGAGGTAAATCTATAGAATCTCGGAAAATGTGGCTTTCCTAGTAAGAGGCTCTCCCAGGCAGGAGTTCTTTTTGGAGTGTGAACAGATGCTGGGCCCACGAAGGCTGAAGAAGCAGAGCTTCACAACAGCTGGCCAGCATTGCTCGTCCCTCCTCATGCATGGAAATGCGTCTGCCCTCAGGTCAGTGTGCAATCAGTAGCTCTCTTACCTCCACCATGGTCTCAGCTGACAGCTGAGAAGTGTTCTGGGAGGCTGCCCAGAGGCCCACAGCATGGAAGGGAAGGCTTTCCTGTTCCTTGTAGTTCCAGAACTTGTATTGTTCGTGGGTAGGGTTGCAAGATTTAGCACATACAAACAAGCAAAAAAACCAAAACCAAGAAACAAAACAAACAAAAAAAAAACAGAATGGCCAATTAAATTTGAATTACAGACAAATAAACAAAACTTTAGTATAAACATACCCATTAAATATTTAGGACATACTTATACTAAAATAAGTTTGCTTTTATCTGAAATTTACAGGGTAACCTGCATTTTACCTGGAAATTTTATGTGTGGGACACTTGAATCTACAGCTGCCTTTCTAAGGATTAGAGTTTGCTCCCTAGCCCCAAGTTATAGAGAAAGAGAAATTGTGTTCCTAAGGTTCTGGAAATGGACCAATATTTATTTTATGTTTGCTTTTTTTTTTTCATTTATGTATTATTTGTTTTATTTTAAAATTTACACATGATTACAGGTTAAAAAAATGTAAACACTACAGAGGACAACATCAGCAGGAATGGTGAAGTAAGGACTTCCAAAAATTTGCTCCTTCATAAAAGCAACAAGAACTCTGGCAAAAGATGTCAAAATCAACATTCTCAAAACTCTGGAAACTAGCCAACGTTATCCTTATTGCTAAGGCAACATAATTGGCAGTCTTACCACAATTACATGGATGGGTAACCACAAAGAGAAAGATTCCCCAAAGGAAGAGAGGATGCTATTTACAGAAAAAGGGAACAGGAAACACTGGATAGATAAAAACAATTAAAATTCACTACGTATCCCATTCCAAGAGGCTGTGCCCTATTAAAAAATTACCACAGCTTAAATTGAATTCTATAATTGAGGGTAGGTATACAAATTTTAAAAAATAATAAAAATCCCAGTGGCTTTCCTTGTGACATCTACAGAAGTCTGTATTTCTCAATACACTGTGACATTTTAAACAGCTCTGTTGAGGTATAGTTGACATACAACAAACTACATGTTTAAAATGTAAAATTTGATAATTTAAAAAATATGCTGTGAAACTATCACCACAATCAAGGTAATAAATATATCCATTACCCCCCAAAATTTGGCCCCAAGACAAAAATATTTACTATATGGCCCTTTACAGAAAAAAATATGCTGACCTCTGATCTAGATCTGTAGTTTCCCCAGCTTTGCTCTTTGAAGTTAAAGCAATTCTGTAGGGGGGCTCTGGGATTTTCGTGGGGAGTAAAGGGAAGAGGCTAGCACCCACCACTACCACAACCCAACTTCCACTTTGACATAGCCCTTCTTTTACCTATTGGGTCACCTTTTAAGATTTCTTTGGAAGACAGTGTAGTGAATTGAATTATGTCCCCCCAAAACTCACTGAAGCTTGAATTGTGTCCCCTAAGTTTTATGCATTAGAAACATGGCCCGCACTGTGACTGTTAAGAGAGTGGGAAATCCTATGATGGTAACTGAAAGGTGGGGCCTTGAAGAGGTGATTAGATTGTGAGGACCAGGCCCTAGTAAATGGAATAATAAGTTGATGGTTTAATGGTGGTTGTGGGCTGGGGCTTTAAAAGCAGAGAGAGGAGTCTGTCTCTCTCTCCCTCTCTGCTGCTCTCTCTGCTTCCACCATCTTCCAATGTGAGAACCCAGGGTTATTGTCACCACCACCAGGTGGACTTTGGACTTCCCAGCTTCAGAAACTGTAAAC
>NW_007785658.1:0-508 GCF_000696425.1 Galeopterus variegatus
TTTTTTTTCTAACATTAAAAGTAAGCAGTTCCCATATTTTTTTCTGGGTATTTATGTCTACAAATGTTAAGTACTAACTATTGCATTAGAGAACTCTCTGTTTTGTAATTAACAATGAAATTCTTTCTGAAATGTTGGCCTAGAGGCCCTGAATTTATATTTATCCAACATGTGTCTATCTGCATATCAATTTTTAAAAATGTAAAGTTATGTTTAGTAAAACAACTGGTTGCTTGGAAAAATATCAAAGGATGTTAGACTAAGTATCTTCACTTCTTCATTTAGTCTTCAATCATTGAATATACATTTATTGAGTTTCTGTTTTGTGAAATAGAGGCATAAAATGTTTAAAACAAGAGGGGAATACAAGGATGATCTTATTGACATCAACTTAAAAATAATCAAACTAAGCCAAATGACTTATTTAGTGCAAAACTTTCTCAGTGTCATAACCACAGTAGGTCTTCCTTGCTCCCATGCTTCCTACTACACTTGTTCTAAGTGCTGT
>NW_007785658.1:2275-2709 GCF_000696425.1 Galeopterus variegatus
TCAGATTGGTGTCCCTGAAGAGGAGAATGGAAAACTAAATTAAATGACTAATTAGTATTCTGCAAAACAACCTGAAAATGTAGACTGAATCAAATGATGCCATTTACAGCCAGGAAAAAAAAAATATTTTTTTTCTCAATGTTCAATTATTTCAGTTGTGTATATTTACAGAACGATAAGTAGTTCATTGGGCAAAATATTTTGATTGATTTTTTATGGTCTAGTTTCACATGCCTTAGTTATCTATCCCAGAGATACTCTGTGAATATTACAAGTAAATACAGAAATACTTCATTGAGAAGACAGACTGAATTTATTCCTAAGCAGAATAGATTCCTATGCACTGTGATTTCAGAGATTCTGATAATGACCGTGACTATCCCCTAAATTCGTACACCTCAGTCTAATCTCTAATGGCTAACATTTTTCTAATA
>NW_007785659.1:0-214 GCF_000696425.1 Galeopterus variegatus
ACACAGTTCTGCTACTAGCTAGATTTAAATAAACTTCACAATAAAAGGCCAATTTATCTCATTTCCTATTATCAGATATATTATCATGTGTAGCTTTCAATGAAAAATCGCAAGGCATGCTAACAGGCAAAAAATGAAAAAAAAAAAAAAAAGGCAAAGAGTCTAAAGAGACAAAGCAAGATCAGAACAAGACAGGTTTTGAAATTACCAGATA
>NW_007785659.1:2343-2709 GCF_000696425.1 Galeopterus variegatus
ACTAACAACCAAGGGCCAAACTACAGGAAGCAAAAACTGATAGAACCACAAAGAGAAACAAATTCACCATTATAGGTGGAGACTTTAACAGCCCTCTATCAGCAATTGATACCTCCAGCAGGCAGAAAATAGGTGAGGAGATAGTCGAGTTGAGCAGCACCATCAATCAATTTGAGCTAGTTTACCTTTACAGGATACTTTGTCCAACAACAGCAGAATATACATTCTCCTCAAGCTCACATGAACTTTAATTCTGGGCCACGAAACACAGCTTAATGATATCAGAAGTATAGATCATAAAAGTAAGTTCTCAAAATACAATATATTGAACCAGAAATCAATATCAGAATGATAGACAAAAAAAAA
>NW_007785660.1:0-614 GCF_000696425.1 Galeopterus variegatus
AAAAAAAAAGGTGAACCATAGAATAGAAAACAAAGAAGTGTTTGGGGAGGTATTTTGGGGGGAAAAAAAAAAGAACAAGAGAGAGGGATTTTGTGAATCCCATACAAAAGAAACACATATCTTGGAATCTATTACCATTATTAAGGTAGAGAATAAAGGACAAAATTACGTTTATTTCAAATCACCACCTGTGACTATATTGCTAACAGTTATATAGATTTTTATAGTACACACAGTGCTTTCAAATATCTTATCTCATTTGGATATAGATACGTTTTGAAATCATGAAATTAGGCAATGTACTAAGCTTATATAAAAAGGTCACATATCTAGGGCTGGCCCAGTGGCGCACTGCTACAGTGCGCCACTTGGGAGCGCGGCGGCGCTCCTGCCAAGGGTTAGGATCCCACATACAGACCGGCTGCTCACTGGCTGAGCGAGGTGCGGGCGCAACACCGAGGGTTGCGATCCCGTTGCCGGTCCCGGTCCGGTACGGGCGCGACACTGAGGGTTGCAAGCTGTTGCCGGTCACGAAAAAAAGACAAAAAGGGGAAAAAAAAAAAAAAAGATCACATATCTATAAAAAGGAAATTGTTATTTATCACCTATAGTAG
>NW_007785660.1:2417-2709 GCF_000696425.1 Galeopterus variegatus
TAATTTGACTGGAGTAGGAGATAGGTAGGTGTAGGTTGAAGTTAGAAAGATGAAAAATAAAGACTAGACTATGAAGTGCCTTGAATGCTAGGCTAAGAAATATGGACCTTATCATGTGTTTAATGCAGGGGAGAGGTTGAGAGAAGCCACTGAAGGAATAAGATAGTGAAGTTGCAATTGGTGCTTTAGGAAAATTAAATTTAGGCTACAGCATTCAGGATAGATTCAAAGTACGGGAATTAGCAAAATAGAAAACTGTCAAAAGATCATTAGAGTAGTGCAGAAAAAAAAA
>NW_007785661.1:0-2709 GCF_000696425.1 Galeopterus variegatus
CTGTAGTAAACACTATAACTTCTAGCCCTCTCGAGTTTTCATAAGGGTTACTACATACCGACTCCCACCTACTTTGTGCTAAGAGCTTTATTGAAATCGTCTTTAATACTCATATCCACCTACAGGGTGGCTTCGACTACTATCTGTCTTTTGCAGATGAGAAAACTAACTATCAAGAGGCTCAGTAATGTGCCCTGAGTAGAGACGAAGGCAGGCCCTTTGCCCCAGACCCGCCACCTCCCTCTCTGTGCTCTGGGCTTTGTGCTTCCTCTTCGAAACAAGTGCTCAAGTGTCCAAGCAAGAGCATCACTGGGTCCTGTGCAGAGTTACCTCTTGTCTTTTTAATAAATAGTGATCAGAGCCCGGTAGTCTGCTGCCAGAACTGCAGAGGGTGGTTGGTGGGGATGGCATGTAAGTGGCATTTAGTGTAACCAGAACATCCACTGTCCTCAGTCTCAATTCCCTGAAGCACTTCTTACTCTTCTAGGTGGATTTTTCTCTTCTGCGTCTCTGGGCATTTCTCCAAATGAGGCTCGGTCTGTCCCCTGAGCATACAGGCCTGTGGAGGCCAGCTGTTCAGGGTTTGCTGCCTGCTGCCCCCTCTGTGCATCAAGTTCGCACCCTCCATCCCTTATAGCCGGGCTTTCAGATCTGGGCATGTTGCCTCGGACCTATAATCTTGTTCTTCCCTGTTCTTTCCTCCATAGTCCCTACCCTGCCACACACAACCACACACAACCACACATATACATGTACACACGGTCACCAACACAGAAACACAAACACCGTCTCTTTGACTACATGCCTTTTAACTTAAAAAAGAGATTGACCCTGGTGCTAAAAAAGTCTCGGTCTTTCAAAAAAAAACACTCCATGAAGAATTGCATGCTGGGGAGTTAATGTCTCCTGTAGACATCACCTGTGACAGGTGCTCACCTCAGTGCAGCGTTCTGTGTGCTGGATGTCACGGGCCTTGGATGCTCAATAGACTAAGAGAGGATAAGAGTGCACACCAGTCCACGTATGTTTCACAAAGCTCTGAGAAACATGGCTACACATACACACAGACGTGCAGATGAGCACATGCTCAGTCATGCACAGGCGATCCCTTAGAGCTGGGCTGCGAAAGCAACCCCAGTGCCACACTCTTCACACAAAGGCCCTTCATAAATGCTTGGTGGAACAAAGGCAGCTTTGTCCTGTTGTGACAAGTGGGAACGTGAAAGCAGACTGAAGTTAACTTGGCCGGCTGTCACGACGGACCACAGGCCAAATGTGTCAGTAGTAGAGGACCGCCACTGAAAGGGCTGGCGGGTCCAGTGCTGCACATGTGCGCGTGTGATCTGCCAGCACGCTCCGTGACCAGAGCGCCCTCTGCCTTGAGCACTGCTTCTGCCGTCAGCATTGTTTTCAGTGTTGAGCCACATAACCATTTCCAAAGCTCTCATGCTTTCTGAGCTGGTGGAAGTCTCAGGAGGGATGGGAATCTTCACCAGCTCACTACGGAGCTCCAGAAGGTGATAGGGATAGATCCAGTGTTGCCGTGTTGGGGGTGGAGCAATGCACTGGAGGATGGGCAGGGAGGACTCAGGGGTTTCTTCCCTGTCTTTTTTCGGGGAGGCAGGAATGATTACCATTATTTTCAAGGTCAGAGCCAGCCAGGACCACAATACAGAATTGATATAGAGGATGAAGAGATCATTCCAAAATTAGAAGTTTAGGAAATAGCTGTTGGAAGATAAGTCTCGCAAGGATCATGCTGATGGACTTCAGATGTAAAAAGAAGTATTGGTAGGTAGGTTATCCCTGATCATTTTTTTAAGAATACAGCTATGCTGCTGAAGAGAGCATATTCAAATTTTAGGAAGAGGAGGGGTGATGAGTTATATGCTGAGAGGAATCACGTGGAACTAGATATAGTCTGCTATATGTCAGAAAGTTGAGAAAGGGGAATCAATAGTTCTCTGTAGCTGAATTGAATACAGTTTTGCTTGGGGCACAACATAAACGCCCAAGGGCTTTTCTAGCATCTGACTCTCTGTTTCTGCACCCACCCTTATCCCCACTACACATACACAACAAGGTAAATGCATTTTTTGGCTCTCCCAGCTCACCTTCATGTATTTTTTCAATTCCAATTATGTTTTCCTAACATAGATACATAACCACAGGATTAAGAAGCAAACCCCAGCAACAGTGAATCTGGGACTGCTTCTCATAGTCTAGCCTTAGTTTCCTCTGTTGTGACAGCTGGGACCTAGTAAGTGAAAAATCGGGGCTCCCTGCATGAATATGCTAGAAGCTTATTTCACTTGGCAATGTGACACCCTTAGTGCACTTCTAACTTCTGCTATTTCTCTTCGTAGTCATTATCTGAGATTCACGAGAACTGGATATGGTTACATGTCCTGGAGTTCTCTCCAGTGTACACTTTGCAATTTAAAGATACAGATATAGTAAATGTATTATGATTACCTGTGAGCCCTTAGTGTAACTAAAGAGGATCAAGCTGCCGTGGCTTAAAATTTTATTACATCATCTACCCTTGGTCCACTCCTTAAAGTGTCAAGGTCCTTATGATTTGGGACCAAGAGATAAAACATAAGGCTAACACTTCATATAAAGGCTTGAGATAATATGATGCATAGCTTAGGATAAAATTTACACACTAGGTCAAAATTCTTTCCCCCAAAGCAGACTGAACTACAC
>NW_007785662.1:0-2709 GCF_000696425.1 Galeopterus variegatus
GCCACATTTGAATTTAAAACTGTGACCTGTTGGGCTGGCCCGGTGGCGCACTGGAGAGTGCGCTGCTTGGGAGTGCGGCGGTGCTCCCACCAAGGGTTCGGATCCCATGTGGAGACCGGTTCCCGCTCACTGGCTGAGCGCGGTGCGGGCGCAACACCGAGGGTTGCGATCCCATTGCCAGTCCCCGGTACGGGCGCGACACCGAGGGTTGCGATCCCGTTACCGGTCAGTAAAAAAGACAAAAAAAAGGAAAAAAAAAACAAAAAAAAACTGTGACCTGTTATCTCAGATTGACTTCCTGACAGTAATGATTAGGATGGTCAGTGAGCAGCACAAATTTACTGAAATCTCTCTGTAGTAAAGTCAATGACTTTTTTTCCCAAAGAGGGAATCCAGTTATATTTTTTTTTATAAAAAGAATTTCATTGGCATACTTTCTTTCCTTTCTAGTCACAGATGTAAACATATGTTAAACTCTTATAATAACCCATAGAAGAAAGTAATAATAGTATTCATATTTAATTATTTTGTCATGACAGTTGACGTTTGAGTTTTACAAAAACCTCAAAATATGCATAGAATAGAAAATGATTACATATTTTGATTCCTACTCTGCACAGAAACATAATAGAATTTTTAACTTGAATGTGAGAATATAAACAATTATAAAAAAGAAACATCAAAACACTTTTTTGTTTTTATCTTGTTTATAATTCCTTTGCTCCAATGATTATTTTAATTTAAAAAGGACTTAATATTATTGAAGTCAATTTGATTAGCTCATCTGGAAGACACAGCTTTCCTATTTCTGCCACCCAAAATTCAAAAGAACAAATGTCATCTTTTTACTTTTGATGTGGGACAGGAATTATTTCTCTGTCTCTCTCTCCTCATCATGACCTCTCCCCCTGCATCCGAGTCCTCTATGTGAGCTCTGTATTAGTCCGTCTTGTGTTGCTATGACAGAAATACCTGAGACTGGGTAATTTATAAAGAACAGAGGTTTATTTGGCTTATGATTCTGGCACAGCTGCATCTGCCACGGGCCTCAAGCTGCTTCTACTCATGGCAGAAAGTGGCAGGCAGCTGGCAGGTACAAAGCAGATCACGTGGTGAGAGGAAGCAAGAGAGAGAAAAAGAGAGGGGAGGTGCCAGGGTCTTTTAAACAACCAGCCCCTGTGGGAACTAATAGAGTGAGAAATCACTCATTAATCCCCCTACCTAGGGAGAGCACTAATCCATTTGTGAGGGATCTGCCCCCATGATTCAATCAGTTTCCAACACTGCCACATTGGGGATCAGATTTCCATGAGTTCTGGGAAGACAATACATCCAAACTCCATCAAGCTCAATAGTATAGAATGTCACATGGTTGATGGATTCCTATTTTCTGAGTTTTATTAAAAAATTTAATATAAATGAAACATAACATTCAATTATAAGTAAATTTAATATAGATTTAATATAAACTTTCCTTTTCTATGGGAAAAGAATGATAGGCTATAAAGATATATGATGGCAATTTTATTCTTATTTGGAGACATTGTAGAATATTTCCAAGGAATTGAATTACACCTGAATATTTGTTCTTTGTGTCCTTTTATTCCTTAATGATTTATTAAGTATTTCCAATGTATAGAATATGTACAGGTAACTTGTGACTTAAAAATAAACAGATGACACCTATTATCTTTTAACTCATTTAAGTGGTGACAATTTTTTTATAAAATAGACCAGTGTGATAAGTTTATTGTTAAGAGGTATGAACAGTTACCTATGGGAGAATAGAAGGGGAAACCTTAATTTCTCAGACAATGTGATAAATTTCTGGTACATACATTTATTTACATTATTCTAACAGCAAATATGTGTTTTCTAGATCAAAGACAGACTATTTCTTCAGATCCCTCATCCCCATCTGAGACAGCCAGTTGGTTATGCCTGTGTGTACAGAGGGATTTGTACCACAGGAAGGGTGAAAATTATGAATCTTGAAGTTTATATGGGAACTGCTATATAGCTGCCATCTTCCCCTCTTGAGAAAGGTAGAGAAACTTTGTCTCTCAAGTGTTTTATAACTTGGAAATATACTGTAAACTGGAATTTGGAATGTAAGTGGATGTCTCCTGGGTACAAACACATAGCTCTGGAGAAATATATCTCTACAGATCTCTGAAGATTGTTATCTATCCAATCACCCTTTAACTTTCAAGGCATATCCTTTAACCCAGTTTTCAATTTTGTTTGCCCAAATAACTTAAGCATGAAGATATTATCATAAATGAACATGAAAATATTTTCTCTGTACTTCCACATAATTGAGAAAATGCTTTATTGTACAAACAACATTTGAGCCTAGAATGTTGGATGTGTGTGAATTACCAAACAGAAGGGGGAAGCCATTCCTGGCAAAGGGGACAGAAGCATACTCATTCAGAGGTAAGAAAGAACATGGTAGAATTCATGTCAAGTAGTTAAGAGTTATTATTTCTTGGAAATAGAATGTGAAGAATAAGTGGAAGTTTAACTCCTTAATGTTTTATTAAGTATTTCCAATGTATAGAATATGTACAGGTAACTTGTGACTTAAAAATAAACAGATGACACCTATTATCTTTTAACTCATTTAAGTGGTGACAATTTTTTAAAAAATAGACCAGTGTGATAAGTTTATTGTTAAGAGGTATGAACAGTTACCTATGGGAGAAT
>NW_007785663.1:0-2709 GCF_000696425.1 Galeopterus variegatus
GGTCCGGTACGGGGGCGACACTGAGGGTTGCGATCCGTTGCCGGACACGGAAAAAGACAAAAAAATAAAATAAAATAAAACTCTAAAAAGCTGAGGAATGTGGATTATTATCTATTATATGTAAGCTTTGATAACATCTCATATTCAGACTCAGGGAGAAGGCCAGTAGGCATGTGACTTTCAGGTGAACCACATTCTATGATACAGGGCCTAAAATTAGAAATAAATTAATAATGGAGGAAAATCAATTCTGATAGCTCTATTCCTATAAAATATGTAAAAAAAATACTTAACTTGCTATTACATTCTCATTTTTAATAGACTTGGGAAGAAACCTAAGTCAATTAAAATTTTCATTTCCTGTAGAGTTTATAGCCATTGACAATAACTTTTTGATTGCTTTCTCTCACTCATTCTATTTATCATTTTCCTCTCTTCATTTTTTTCTAGCAACACACACATCCCATAAACAATTATCCTTTATATTCGTAGATCAAATTAATTATTGACGATTATTGACTGTAAAATACTATTACCTTAAGGGAGAAGTTTTACATTATTTTATATTCATCAAATTGATATTTGTGTTTTCTGCTTATAACTTCTGACCCTATTTAAAATATGTGCAATCCTGAATTGTATATTGATAAATGTGTCTAAAAAGTTCTTCTCTTTTAGGCACAACTATCGAAGACAGACAAGTTAAAAACGAATAATTATATAATTCAGGTCCCAAATCATATTTCTACATTCTTGACATGCCAGTATTATATCTTAGAACTGCAACTGCTTAAGTGTATGAAAGGAAATGGGAAATTAGTAGAATTATTTTTTGGTGTCCCTATCTTGCTTTTACATTTATTTATTTTTTAAAGGCTTAACAGTTCTACAGACTTTTGCCATACACATTCATAGCATATATATTTATATATATAAAATATGAAGTGAAGGGGCTGGCTGGTTAGTTCATTTGATTAGAGTGTAGTGCTGATAACACTAAGGTCAACGGTTTGGATCCCCTTACCAGCCAGCTACCGAAAAACAAAAACGAAAACGAAAGACCACAGCAACAACAAAATAAAACATGGAGTGAAGCAAACTCATATATATCAAGTTACTCACAATCAGGTAAATCACTTTTCAAAAATAGGTATTAGAGAGGACATATTTATGTATATTTTAAACTCATTAAAAACACACTCCAATACAATTCTACCCAAGTAATTGCTAAAGGCTTATATGAATATAAGAGTACCACTGTGGTTTCCAAGAAACTGAAAAACTTACTTAAGAATAAAAGGCTGCTCAATGTCTGATATAATGAAACATGAAAGGTCATGGATATAGACTCTTGTCAACTAATTGTACTAAAAAAAGAAAAAAAAGAGGAAAGAAAAATAAACAGATACTAGAATAGCAGAAATTCAAGATTTCTGATTTATATGGAGATGAAAAAGATTAAATAGAAAGTTTACTCAGTCAAAATTAAGAAATAACTTAACAATATTACGAAGACTTTATGGACATACTTTAAATCAGTATGACTATATTTGTCCATTTGGTAGTCACATATGAAAAAAAAAAACCCTACCAAATTTGTCCGTTTGGTAGTTATATAGCAACTAATAAAAAAATATTTAATCTTCATAAGTTAACTCTTACATAAAATGCCAGAAACAGTTCTCACTGAATGCTTACAGCCACCTTGGTAAATAGGTACTTTTATTCCCCTCATTTTATGGGAAACTAAGGCACAGAATGGTTAAATAACTACTATATTGAGGTATAACACAAAAATATATTTGTTCTTTGTCCTTGGTTCCAGACATAGAATTCTTAAAACTGTTGGAATTTCCTGAGTGACAGCAGTTTCTTTTGTTATTCATTACAAACCCCTTTAGATCACCCCTGAATTTATGCTAATGAGATGACATAGGTTGGAGCCTCTAGACAGCCTCAAGACAGTGCTGTTCACTAGAAAGAACAAGTGATTAGACTGTTGAAACTTTCAGCCCCACCCACTGAGGAGTGGGGCTGGAGATTGAGCTCTATGAAAACTCTTGAATAATGAGATTCAGAGAGGGTCCAGATTGATTCCATATTCAGGTGCTGGAAGGGTGAGAATGCACAGAACCTCTGCCCATCCTCCCCAACATACCTTGCCCTATGCATCTCTTCCAGAGTTTTGAGAGCCAGTCTAGCAAATTATTGAATTGGAAAGGGGTGGGGGTGGGGGGGCTGTGGGAACCCACTGACTGTGTAGCCAAGTAGGACCGAAGTGTGGGGACCTGATACCTGTGACTGACATCTGAAGTGAAGGCAGTCATGTGGGACTGAGCTCTTAAACCTGTGGAGTCTGATGCTGATTCCAGACAGGTAGTGTCACAATTGAATTGAAATGAAATGGACATTTGATGTCTGGACAGTGGAGAATTGGTTGGTATGAGAAAAAAACCCACACAATTGGTATCATAAATTTAAGTAAAAACAGCCCATCTACGGTCACCTTATTAGGAGGTAGGTAGCACAGCCAGAATTCAAAGGTTTGAATTTTCAGCCTAGCATTTTGATATTAACTTGAAGTTCCATGGTATACAAAATACTTTGTGATGTGAATTATTACCTCACAATTAAAAATAATGCTGTTTTGGGTTATGAATGAGTTCTATGGTAATTTTTTTCTACTTTTCTGATATAAAAACAAGTAGT
>NW_007785664.1:0-513 GCF_000696425.1 Galeopterus variegatus
CCTCAGCTGGTGACACCTTGACAGACTTCCTATACAATCAGGACCCACTGTGGACAGAGAATGGCAGAAATAGGGTCCATCGCCGTCGAAGCCCAGGGTCGAGCCTGCCTGTTGAAGTGTGTATTATTCGAATGCTGGAGAGAAATTTGTTTTCTTTATCTGTAAAGCTGGCGCATCTTTCCTCTAAACAACAGAAGATTGTTCACAATAGCAAATTATTTTTTTCTAGACATTTATTTTAATTTTTTCCTATTGAAGTATAATTTACATACATTGAAATGTACCTATCTTAAGTATATGATATTTTTTGACAGTGAAAAAATCATTTAATCTTTTTTCCTGTAACTTTAAAAAAATTTTTTCATCTTTACACAATGTAAACATTTTTTGTGTTCCTTTATCATGTTCTCCCTCACCCCCCTCCCCTTAAGTATATAATTCAATGAGCTTTAACAAATTTATATCCTGTATATCCCATACCCCTATCAAAACATAGGACATTTCGGGGCCGGC
>NW_007785664.1:2390-2708 GCF_000696425.1 Galeopterus variegatus
TGGAACCCAAGTCTCATCAGATGCGTGATGGCGAGGAGGGTTCTGTGGTCAAACAGCTCTCGGCAGCCCCCTCTCTCAGAGACTCATGTGGCCTTGAACGAAGGCCCGAGGAAGCCCTTCCACAAAGAACCCTGTCGTACTTTACTTAACCCAGCGTTTCCCAGACTGTTGCAGCCATGGAGCCCTCTTTTCATGCAATCTTTCTTAAGGTTCCACAAAAGACATTCTGGGGAAGGTGGAGCTGGGGCTTGTGCAGCCCGTGGCACCCAGTAGTTCAGTCTTTCCTCCAAGCTCTTCCCCACGACGATTCTAACTCCT
>NW_007785665.1:0-2708 GCF_000696425.1 Galeopterus variegatus
ATGTAACAACCACTATGCTAGGATACACTTTAATGGAATTCTTCAAAGCTTGGGCTTTGTAGTCAGACAAATCTGAGTTCAAATTTCAGTCTTATGCAAGTTATTTCATCTCCTTGAGCCTCAGTTTCTGCACTGTAAACCTAGGAAAACAATTCCTACCCCATAGGGTTGAAGAGAGTTAAATGAACTAATGTGTATAAACACTGTGAATGTTAATTTTCTGCATCAATTTGGCTGGGCCATGGTGCCCAAATAGTTGGTTAAACGTTTTTCTGGATGTTTCTGTGAGGGTGCTTCTGAATGGGATTAATGTTTAAATAGGTGGACTTTGAGGAAGGCAGATTGCCCTCCATGATGTGGGTGCACCTCATCCAGTCAGCTGAAAGCCTGAATTGAACAAAAGATTGACCTTCCCTAAGCAAGAGGAAATCCTCCAGCCTGCCAGCCCATCTACAGATTTTGGAATTTCCAGGTTCCGTGATCATGTGAGCCAATTCCATATACATCCTATTAGTTTTCTTTCTCTGGAGAATGCTGATTAATGCAAACACTTTCTATAATGCCTAGCAATGCAGTCAGCACTCAGTGCACTGTATATCAGTAAATGCCCACAACATTTTAAGTATGATTATCCCCACTGTACAGAGGAAGAAGTTGGGGATTGTAAGAAAATAACTTAAGTGATTCACTTCAGAAATGACTTATCTGAGAGTGTTTTAACTGATTCAGACCCAGCCCAAAAGTTGTCTGACTGGTCCAGCCCATTCCCAGGGTGTCTCTGAACAGATAGAGCTCTCCTTGAGATGGTAATTAATTACTAGCACCTATTGTTTTCTTTATTCCCTGGTGTTTCTCCTTTCACAGGGCTTAAGCAGGCCTTTTTCATGGGCGTGTCCTGAGCCCCCAGACAAAAGAATTCCTTGCAAGGGAGTAATAAATTTTAGGCATCATTTGAGAAGATTGTACATCATGTAGTACTCAGCCAATAAGGAAGTGGGGGGAGGTACTTGTGTACTAGGGAATAAATTGCTTGCTACAGCCCTTTTCCATGTGCCTGTCCCATTCACAGACACCTGAACCTTCCAAGGCCATAATTAAAGTCTTGCTTCACTGTACCTTGAGTCTCCATGTCCTTCCTTTGGCACTGGATGGGTGAGGGCATTTCTCAGAGGGATTAAAGAGAGACAACATCTTACCTTATACCATGTAGATAAAAATGCCAGAAGAATAATTTACACTCTGTGGTATCTGAAACCTAAGCTTGGACTCTACTTCCATAATGCTACCCCCACTCTGCTTTAAAAGCTGGCCAGACAACATGCTAAGAGAAATGTGTATTCCTTTAAAGGACATAGACTAAGGGTCAAATTATATTGAAATTCCAGAGTCCTTAATATATTCCCAGACACATACAGATGCTCAATCAATATGTAATGCTCTAATTCACTGGAGTTCATTAGACCACCCAGGCTCTTAGTGACTGCTAAGATGCCATATATCAAGCAGAGAATGCTCCAAACAGCAATCTCCCCTTTTACCCTTGCATTTTAATTCACTGTATAACCTATTTGCATCCTACTGACATCACACAGCTACTGACAGTATTTTCTAAATTCCTGCTGATTATCTCTTAAATATACAGATGCACTGTATGCTAGGCCACCTTCCCCACTCCCCCTAGTAAATATGTATAAGTAAACATACATTTCTTGTTTTCAAAAAGGAACTGCTGATAAATAATTTAGGGATGTAATATTTACAAATTATTTCTAACATTGCTTTAGGCAAAACTAAGGCTTGGAAAAATGCAAACATTTCTGAATGCAATTACTTCTGACTCCACTGAAGATGGCATGAATGAGACCAGATTTATCCTCCCACCAGAAATAACAAAAATATAGACATGGTACATAAAATGATGGACTAGACACTGGCCATCAGGAAGAAAGGCAGTGATCTTTGATAAATGAGAAATAAACAAGGTGATCCTAAAATTGACCTAGTATATTTACTTAAGAGAGATTCTAGGCCACAACACCAGGTGGGGAAACCCAACTCCTCCCTGAGCTGAGGATACTGAACTAAGAGTCTAGGAACTGAAAGGTAGATAGAATTTGCAAAGGAGAATATTGGAGAGGAGAAAGCTGTGCAGTTACAGAACTTTGAAGGTCTTCAGAGAATCACTCCCATGTATTAGTCTAAGTACTGATTAGTATATGCATGTGAGAAAACTACTCAAGGATGGAAAAAGAATGACCCTAAAGGTTATACGTGCTGGGCTTCACTCAGGGATAGGGAAAATTCCTGTTTCTATCTGCCAGACTGGAAAACCTCAAGAATGATGGGACACAAAAAGGTCTTGCATCAGTAATAGAGATTACTTAACCCATGATCAAGCATCGTTCTGGTCCAGCCTAACAAAAATTTTTTTTGGCAGCTAGTCAGTACAGAGATTGAACCCTGGACCTTGGTGTTACCAGCACTACATTCTAACCAACTGCGCTCCCCGGACAGGCTTCTGCCTAACAAATCTTTAAGATAGCAACTGAAAGGATCAAACCATCATTTCCAAATAACTTGAATGTATCCCAGAAAAAAAAGCTCAATAACATTTATATGAATAAATATACACATATACATAAATATATATAAATATCTATATGTATTTATTCATGTATTACAGATAGATAGATAGATAGATAGACAGA
>NW_007785666.1:0-452 GCF_000696425.1 Galeopterus variegatus
CAAAAGCATCTCTAAATAAGTATGGCATGTAACACTGCCCAACGTTAGGTGCTCCATATCATATTCTCTATCATAAGGAAAACTAAAAACAAATTAATCTAGTCATTTAAACTAAGCTAAGTATCAAGTGATAATAAGTAGTGTTCCATGTATTATACTTCAGGAGTTCAGAGGCAGAGCAGTTGTAAAGATGTAAGTAGATGATGTTTAATGCTGCCCATATTCACTACCTTCTTTCCAAGTTTCATCCTTTCTTCTAAGGATTTCTTAGTTCCTGTAACCTTAAAGAGCTAAATAACAAAACATTGTACACTTTTGAATCTGCACGTAAAATCCTCTATACTAGTCTTTGTTCACCATAATCAACTGTAAGGCAAGCATTGTGTGGAGCCCACAGTCAGCTAGGCTGATGTATTATTGCAACATGCAACAGACAACCAAACCAGAAAAAA
>NW_007785666.1:2479-2708 GCF_000696425.1 Galeopterus variegatus
CATATGATAGTTCTATTTTTAATTTTTTGAGGAATCTTCATACTGTTTTTCATAATGGCTGCGGTAATTTTCAATTCCACCAACAATGTACAAGAGTTCCATTTTCTCTTCATCCTTATCAGCACTTGCTCTCTTTCATCTTTTTGATAATTGCCTTTCTAACAGGTATGAGGTGATAGCTCATTGTGGTTTTAATTTGCACTTCCCTGATGGTTAGTGATGTTGAGCA
>NW_007785667.1:0-1582 GCF_000696425.1 Galeopterus variegatus
GAATTCCAATGGGTCCTTCAGGCATACAGTCTCACACATCATGACATCTATATGCTCCTAGACAACACTCTCCTCTCTGAAGAACGTGATTGCGTTTGGGGTGCGGCTCGGAGTCATGCAGATGAAGTCCACTGCACAAACCCTGCCCTCCCCATTGGCCCCCATGCTGTTCCCGAACAGGATCCACATTGGGATTACAACACACCACAGGGAATTCAGGCCAGAGATCATTTTAGTTCTTGCCTCCTGGCTGGTCTTAAAAAGGCTGCTCACAAAGTTGTTAATTTCCAAAAAGTCCAGGATGTTATCCAAAAAAAGAAAGAAACCCCATCCGAGTTCCTTAATCGCCTAACTCAGGCTCTCCAACAATACACCAACCTAGATCGCACCTCAGAAGACGGATGCCACGTCCTTATGACATACTTTTTGGCTCAATCCTACCCCGACATCAAGGCCAAACTAAAAAAACTGGAACAGGGCCCTGCTACTCCCCAGACTAAAATTTTATCAGTGGCCTTCAAGGTCTTTCATAATAGGGAGGAGGAATGGGAACGGAAAAAGGAGCGGCGCAAACAAAAGGTTGATCTGGCCAACCTCCAAATGCTGGCCAAAGTAATTACTCAGCCTTCTAAGTGCCCTTCTGGGCCCTCCGCCTCCAAAGCTCCCCCTGGTGCCTGTTTTAAATGTGGCAAAGAAGGTCATTGGTCAAGGAACTGCTTATCACCCAAAAGGCCCACCAAGCCATGCCTAAGTGCCAAGAAATGGGGCATTGGGGCTCAGACTGTCCACTCACCCGAAGGGGAGACTGGCCTAACGGGCCCCAGCCATGCCGGGTGCCTCAAGCACCTCTGGTGGGACTAGCTGAGGAAGAAGACGACTGACGGGACCGTGGCTCCTTCCCGACCATGACCATCACTAAAAGCGAGCCCAGGGTGACTATTGTCTTGGATGGCCAACCCGTCTCCTTCCTCCTGGACACAGGAGCCACTTTCTCAGTCTTAAAGGAGTTTCAAGGCCCAACCACACTTAACATTTCTCCTATAGTTGGCGTAGGAGGAAAACATATATACCCCCACAGAACGCCTCTACTAACTTGCCATATTTAAGGCGTTCCTTCTCCTTTTCCCCACTCATTTCTGGTCATGCCTCAATGTCCCATTCCCTTATTGGGTCGGGACATTCTTGCTCGGCTACATGTCTCCATTTAAATATTTCCCCCATCTCCTACAACCCCTTTCCTATTAGCACTCCTCCTCGAAAGCGATCAGGAAACATACCCTTCTCTATTACATCCTGTAAACCCTGTTGTGTGGGACACCACTACACCCTCCTCTGTACATTGTGTTCCTATTACGATAAAACTAAAAGATCCCTCCAAGTATATAAATCAATCTCAGTACCCACTTAGCACCACAGCACTTCACAGACTCCAATCCATTTTCAAGGACCTTCTCAAAAAGGGATACCTTCGCCACACCCACTCACCATTCAACACCCCCATCCTGGCAGTAAAAAACCAAACGGGTCTTACCGACTAGTCCAAGACCTCCGCTTAATTAATGCTGCTGTTATTCCCATTCAC
>NW_007785668.1:0-357 GCF_000696425.1 Galeopterus variegatus
TTTTTTAGAAGCCAGTTTTTATATATTTTATATATTTCAAATTTATTTCCCATTCTCTGATTCCTTATATATGTGCACACTCTTGGGCCTCTCCTTTAAACTAATTTTTAACATCTTATCAATTCCATTATGGATTAATGAAACAAAATATTTTACCTGTGCTCATTTTATATTTGTTTGAGAGTGATGATTTTACCTTTTAAAAGAAATTGTGCTTTAACATATCTATTAAGTTAAAATGTTTGATTTTCCAGTATTTGAGTGTTATTTGTTTATATCTTTTGTGTCTGATGAAGTATTCATAATGATCTTCAATGAGAAATTTCTCCATGATTTCTCAATCCATGTTTGATAGAA
>NW_007785668.1:2255-2708 GCF_000696425.1 Galeopterus variegatus
AAAGCACATCCTTTTATAATATGAATTTAGCTATTTGTGTAAAATGATTCTTTGTTTAAAATTTTTTGAGCACCTTAAAAGCACAAACCTAACTGATTTTTCCATAAACAAAACTTTAAATTTTTAATTCATATTTAATCTTACAATACCATATATGTGTCCTCTATATATGGCCCTGTATAAGAAAGAGGGAAATCTTTCAGCTCCTACATGCTGCATGCTATTTCTTCCTCCAGGGGCCCACCAGATTTTGTTTATCTCTAATTTTAACCAACATAATTGTCTCTGACAATGAGAACCAAACCCCTGTATGGTAGAACAGTGACCCGGGCAACTTGTGCCTCCGGTAAATTTACAGGAAAACTTATTGTTACTGGGGGCTATTTATTTTGCCCCCCCCTACCTTATCCATCTATCTGTACAGGAAGGTCTCTCGGTTTCTTTGTATCTTCT
>NW_007785669.1:0-255 GCF_000696425.1 Galeopterus variegatus
GGGCTTTGAGGAGAGAGACATCCTCTTATTTTTCTGGTCTCTGCTGGTGACTGTCCTCATGTTAATGCAGTTGTGTGTCTGGTGGGCCACCTGCACAGTGGCTGTACCTGCTGCTGCAGTGTCAAGACACTTTTCTGGCAGCTGTGTCTGTGGTGGTGGCTGTGGTGGGTCACCTGCAGAAAAGTGGTGTTTTTAGTGTGCTGTCTTACTTGTTTCCAGGTAGAGGGGACTGCTGCCCTCAGCTCCTTGCCTAGG
>NW_007785669.1:2319-2708 GCF_000696425.1 Galeopterus variegatus
CTGAACTTCGTGACAGACATGATATCTGAAAAGAGGAATCAGGAATAACTCCTAAGATTTTAGATGAAATCACTCCAAATAGTAGTGCAATTTAATAACTTGGAAATGATTCAGACAAACTGCACAGTTTGATGTAATGATTGGAAAGAAACTGCTGTTTTAAACATACATTTTATTTTTGCATAAGAAATATGTTGGCATAGTTAAAAATTTTTTTTGAAGTAGAAAATATATATAATGAGAAGTCTTCCTATCTCAGTACCTCATCCATAACCTATGCTACAACAGAGGAAACTATCTGTTTACAGGTGCCAGTGTAAATTTTTATAAATGTGAATATATACGTAAATTTTTATATGCATTCTTCCTTTTTATCCCTTTTAAACACA
>NW_007785670.1:0-2708 GCF_000696425.1 Galeopterus variegatus
GAGGACAACCTCTTTTTTGTTGTCCTCTGTCCACTGCCCCATAGAGTCAATCAAGTTACAACTGCCCCCTTTTTTATTCTTGCTGTGCACAGACTCTGTGCCTGTTTCTTTTCACCCATAATGGTCCATAATCACTATCTTACAGAAAAGTGGACTGGGGATCAGAGGGTTGAGGAATGTGCCTACAATCCCCCTTCTGTCAAGTGATATAGCGAGGAATTGAACACACATCTGACTTCAAGGCCTTGCCCCTCTAGCCTCCTCCCTGGGCCCCTGCCCCAGGCAGAGGTCCCTGGACTGACTCAGTTCATTCTTAGCTCAGAGGGTTTTCTCCATCATCTCACCAGAAAGATCCAGCTCCCAACGCTTCCACATCCTCCCTCGCCATCTCCTCTGAGTCTCACTTTAGTTCTTGTGGAGGGACTTATTTTATGGTTACCGGTTTTGCAGATGAAGAAAGCTGAGGCCAGACTAGCTGAGTAAGTAGTATGCCAAGAGGCTCTGCAGCAACCCCAGAACCTGGATCCTTCCAAGATCTTGCCCTGCAACCACTCGCCTGGAGCCTGGGAGCACCCATAAATATTACGGGGCTACTGATTCTGGCACAGGGTCCAGCTCCTCACAGCCTGTGAGCCCTCAGAGGGAGCCCAGGAAGGCAGAAGGCACAAGTCTTCCCGGCAAGAAGTGAGCAGAGAGAACGTGGCTGGGTGCGACCACTAGGTGGCGCTGCCCACCCACTGCTCAGAGCCCAGCGCTCAGCAATCCCACCCTCCCCACCCACCAGAGCCTGGTCACCCGCTGGGGTGGCAGCTGGAGTGTGTCCTCCAGACCTCCTACCACAAAAGAGCAAACCAGCTGAGGGAGCCTAAAAATACTATTCGTACCTGTATATAGTAGACATTCAATAAATAATTGTCTAATGAATGAATGACTGTTCTGTGAAGCTGGCCAGGATGAGACTTTTCCATCCCCATTTAATAGACTGGGAAACTGAGGCCAGATGCTAACGATAGTAATAGTAATCAAAGTTACTGTTATTGGCTGTCATTACTATGTGTCAGGCACCGTGCTGAGCACACTTTATTCTTTATCCTATTTAATCATCACAGCAATGAAGCAGGTGTTTACTATTCCTTTTTTTTGGCAGCTGGCTGGTACAGGGATCCAAACCCTTGACCTTGGTGTTAGCAACACCATACTATTCCCATTTTGCAGGTGAAGCCATAGGGGCTTAGAGAGGCCAGTTGACTTGCTCAAGTCATGCAGTTTTTAGGAAACTAAACAGAAGAACCAGGGTTTGAACCACTGCCTGTCCCTGAGCAGAAGGGTAGGATCAGGGTCACCTGTTGGTCCCCCACTCTAGACAGGACCACAGATGAAGTCTACCCCTCAGCCTGAGCACCATGTGGCCACCAGAGGGAAGTCTCAGTCCTTAGACAGGCATGGAGGAGCCTGGAATGAGGCTGGGGAGGGCTGTGGGGACTCAGATGCCAGAATAAGGCAGTGCAGGGCCCCTGGGATCTGGGGGCAGCTCTTCCTCTGTGAAAGGATGAGTGAAGCCGGCCAGGATGAGACTTTTCCATACCCACTTAATAGACTGGGAAACTGAGGCCAGATGCTAACGATAGTAATAGTAATCAAAGTTACTGTTATTGGCTGTCATTACTATGTGTCAGGCACCGTGCTGAGCACACTTTATTCTTTATCCTATTTAATCATCACAGCAATGAAGCAGGTGTTTACTATTCCTTTTTTTTGGCAGCTGGCTGGTACAGGGATCCAAACCCTTGACCTTGGTGTTAGCAACACCATACTATTCCCATTTTGCAGGTGAAGCCATAGGGGCTTAGAGAGGCCAGTTGACTTGCTCAAGTCATGCAGTTTTTAGGAAACTAAACAGAAGAACCAGGGTTTGAACCGCTGCCTGCAGCTGAGCAGAAGGGTAGGATCAGGGTCACCTGTTGGTCCCCCACTCTAGACAGGACCACAGATGAAGTCCACCCCTCAGCCTGAGCACCATGTGGCCACCAGAGGGAAGTCTCAGTCCTTAGACAGGCATGGAGGAGCCTGGAATGAGGCTGGGGAGGGCTGTGGGGACTCAGATGCCAGAATAAGGCAGTGCAGGGCCCCTGGGATCTGGGGGCAGCTCTTCCTCTGTGAAAGGATGATGACCCTCAGTACCTGTCCGGGTCACCAGGAGGATGACTGAGACCATACCTGGAACAGTCTTAGACCCTGTGAGGGCTTGGCACCCTGCTCTCCAAGCCCTTGCCCCTGCACTAAGCAGGTCATACCAACAGGTAACACTGATAACATCGTGATCACCGAGTGGGCTGGATATTTTACTAACTTGGTTTTGTGTGGTTAGTCCCCCCCACTGACGAGCAGGATCTTGATCTGCTTTGTGCTCTGCTGTCTGCCAGAGCTTAGGTCGCGGTGCTTGATGCGTGTGGATGCTCACTAGGCAGGTGCCCACTGAGGGAGTAGAGGTTGCCTGAAGCACGGGGCACCTGAACTGCCTGGGCCCCTGCAGCTCAGTGGATCCGCTGGACCCCACAGTGAACCCCAGATGGCCCCGCTCCGCACGTCACACCGCCTTACAGGCCGTCAGCCTGGTCAAATCTTTCTTCTCTCTGGGCCTTTATCGCCTTCTCTCCAGAGAGCATCTAAGGGTTTCCAGGTGTGATGCCTCAAGGGTGACCATGCCA
>NW_007785671.1:0-2708 GCF_000696425.1 Galeopterus variegatus
CCGTTTCTGCTGTTTATAACAGAATATGGAAACTGGATAATTTATAAAGAAATAAAATTTAGGGCCGGCCCCGTGGCGCACCCGGGAGAGTGCAGCACTGGGAGTGCAGCGATGCTCCGGCTGTGGGTTCGGATCCTATATAGGAATGGCCGGTGCCCTCACTGGCTGAGCACGATGTGGGTGACACCACACCAAGGGTTGCGATCCCCTTACCAGTCTTGAAAAAGACACAAAAATAAAATAAAATAAATAAATAAATAATAAATTAATTAATTAATAATAAAATTTATTTCCTTTTTTTTTTTCCTTTTTGTCTTTTTTTTACTGACCGGTAACAGGATCGCAACCCTCGGTGTCGCGCCCGCACCGTGCTCAGCCAGTGAGCGGGAACCGGTCTCCACATGGGATCCGAACCCTTGGCGGGAGTGCCGCCACACTCCGAAGCAGCGCACTCTCCAGTGCGCCACCAGGCCGGCCCTAAAATTTATTTCTTATACTTGGGAGGCTGGGAAGTCCAAGGTCCAGGAAACACATCTGGTGAAGGCCTTGTTCTTGGTGGTGACTCTACAGCAACCAGGGTGTCACACGATGAGAGAATTGGCTGAGCAGGAGAGCTGACCCGCTCACTGCTCTCCTTATAAATCCATCAGACCCATGCCCATGACTCCATGCATGGATCAGTCCAGTCACAGGAACATGGTCCTCACAATCCAATCACCTCTCAAAGGCCCCTCTTTTCAATCGCTGTAACTGGATTTCCCACTCTCTTCATTCTGTTACAGTGCGGGTCACGTTTCCAGTACATGAACTGTGTGGGCACAGCAGAGACCAAGCTCGACACACTGTCACAGCCTGCTGGGGCTGTGTCTACACATGCTATTCGGGTCATGCTCAGACAAGCGAAGCGTGTGATCTGTGCTTGTCTTCCAGAGGTGCAGAGATGCCACAGGCAAATCACTTAACTCTCAAAGCATTCCCCTTTGGTTAATGCTCCAGGTCACCCTGCTTCTGTGGGAGGCTCAATGAAAATATGAAAATTTGTTTTTATCACCAAATGCAACTTCTCCATCCAGCCGGTGGACCAAAGATTTCTTCCAACTCTTGCAGAGGGACCTCCAGACAGCTGGGGACATGCCACTGGAGGCAGGTGATGTTGCCAGCTGTGTTCTGGAAGAACACAACAAAGCATGTGGAGAGAACAGGCCTCATGGTGGGAGGCAGCAGCAAGGAACACGCCACACCACATGCACAACACCTTCCCAGGATCTGAGAGGAATGTGAACGGGCTGCAGAGAAGCAGCTGAGGCAGGCATGCTGGGGCTGGGCATGGGGCTGGGGTCTCGCGGACGTGAACAACGTGGTGAAAGGAGGGTTGTGCAAAGCAAGGACCACCTCTACTGGAGTATCTCTAAAATACAATGTTTAGTGAAAAAATACCCCACAGTGTAGAAAAGTATGCTACTTTTATCTAAGAAAGGGAAGAAGTTAAAAATGTGTGCACATACGCATACATGTATTTGTATGTATTTGTTCATATTAAAAAATAAAATAATAAGAGGGTAAAACAAAGCTATAAAAACCATTACTTATAGGGGTTAGAAGAGTACAGACAAGGATAAAATCTGGACTTATCTGAAAGTGTTTTTTTCAGTTTTCTTCTTGGAACCATGTATGTTTTACATACCTAAAAAACAAAATTAAGAAAATGCTTTAAAAAGGCAACCCCTGACAGAAGAGAAGTTTCTAATCTCTCGACACATTCTGAGTCCAGTATTACCCCAATACCAAAATCAGACAAAGAAATCCAAGGAAATGACCAACCAGCATCTCTTATAAATACAGATGCAAAAATCACTGAAATCAGCAACATATAAAAAGAATTTTACATAATGGCCAAGTGAAATTTATCCCAGGAATGCAAAGTTGGTGTAACATCTAAATACCAACTCATGTAATACACCATATCAAGAGATTAAAAAAAAAAACAACAACATCTCAATAGATGCTGAAAAAGCATTTGACAAAATCCAGTATCCATTCTCAATTAATACACTTTACAAATAGAAAGAATTGTCCTCAACCTGATAAAGGATATCTGCGACAACCCTGCAGCTGACATCAGTCTCAGTGTGAAAGAGCGGACACTCTTCCTGAACCGGGCAGTGGACAAGCATGTCCACTCCTGCACCTCTACTCAACAGTACACTGGAGGTTCCAGCCAGAGCAACCAGGCAAGAAAAAGAAACGAAAGACGTAAACAGTGGAAAGGAGGTAAAACTATTGCCATTTGCAGGTGACATAGTTTTGTATCCACTTTAAAACTATAAGAACTAATAAATGAGCTCAGAAAGATCGCAGGATACAAGATCAATACATCAATCGTATAATAAATACACTTGTGATGACAACCAAAGATAAAATTCAGAAAATAATTCCATTCACAATAGCATCAAAAAGAAAAAAATTCTGTGGAATAAATTTAATGAAATTGTAACGCACATACTTTAAAAACTAAAAGACATTTTTGAAAGAAATTGAAGATCTAAATAAACGGAAAGACAGCCCATGCGCATGGATCAGAGACAGGAGTGAAATCTCACAGTTCTGTGTGGCCTTGGCATCCATTTAGAAAGGATATCAGTCTAAATTTTTCATATTGTAGTAGGGCTCAGCTACCCTCGCCAGTTTCTTTTTCCAGTGCTACACTT
>NW_007785672.1:0-2708 GCF_000696425.1 Galeopterus variegatus
AAGGAGCCTTTCAGAGCCCAGTGAGCAATCACAAGGGACTAGAGCATAGCCCATCCCATGGGAAGTGTTTGGAGTACAGGCAGTGGGGAAAACGGGCCCACCAGCGGAACACTGGAGTACAGAATGGACAGCTGATCTGCCCTCCAATCAACACAGGACCACTCAGTGGAGACTGGTCAGGAATACAGATCTTGAGGGTTACAGTTTGCTGAAAAGTCTCAGGCCCAGACCAGAGTTTCCACATAACCCAGGTGTACTAGACATCACAAAACCCAGAAGTACACATAAGGTAAACAATTAAAACCTGATCTGCACTAAAAGGTCCCCTTATCGAATCAGCAACAAAGTAGTAATTTAGCTCAACTACAGGGCTCAAGTGCTGGTCCCCACAGAAGGTTTCCCCATTTTATAAGTAAGCAAAGAGCAACAAATTAGCTCCAGTGCAGAGTTTAAGTGGCGGGAACAGTGAATAATTCAACACAGAAGTGAAAGAAACACAAAATACCCGCAGATCAGAGACAAAGTTTGATATCAACTAGTAAGGTTCTCACAGCACCAAAGAACACCTATAAAACTCATAAGGAGCAGAAGCCCCTTGGGCTCCCAAGCTGGGGCAGTGGGGGGTTGAGGGCCTCAACCACACCACCCAACACCCACAATCAGGCCAGCAACAACCACTGAACCACCACCAGAAGCCCCCTGGCCTCCCCTGCAGGAATGAGGGGGGTGCTATGGGCCTCAACCCTGCCCCACTCCTTCCTCCTTCTCCCACCCTATTTCCTTCCCCTATCTTTCTCCCCCCTTCCCCCCCAACTGCTCTGCAACGTCTTAGAGTGTAGAAAAATAATAATATTAATAAATAAACTAATAAAAAATAATCAACAATGTCACTAAGTTATTATTCACAATAAGTACACAATAAAAAAAATTGTTAGGCATTCATAGAAATCAAAACATTTGACCTAATATTCAATAGACAAAGCAGTCAATTGAAACTCTCCCAAAAATGACCAAGAGGTTATAACTAGTAGACAAAAACTTTAATGTTGCTATTATAAATATGTTCAAGAATTTATTTTTTTAAAAGTATAATAATGAATAAACAAACCAATGGGATATTTAAGCAAAAATTTTTTTAAAAATTAAAAAAATGGAATTCTAGAGTTTAAATTTATAAAATTTAAAATTAAAGTTTTACTGGGTGCTTTTAACTACAGATCAAAGTTAGTAGAAGGAAAGGTCAACTAAATTAAATATAGACCAATAGAAATTATACAGTCAGAATAACTGAGAAATAAATATTTTTTTAGATGACAAGATTCTTAGTAAACTGTGCAATCCCATAAACTCATATATGTTCTAATGAAGTCAGACAAAAATGAGAGAGAAGACTGAAGAGAAGACTTCTGCTTTCTTAAAGGGAATAAAAAAAGAATTCCCCAATCTTTGTCACTATGGACATCATTATAATTTTTCCTGTGGATTCATATTTATATGACCAACTACACTTAGTAAATATTTAATTATTTACTTTTCTTTTTTATAACTAGTAGACAAAAACTTTAATGTTGCTATTATAAATATGTTCAAGAATTTATTTTTTAAAAAGTATAATAATGAATAAACCAATGGGATATTTAAGCAAAAATTTTTTTAAAAATTAAAAAAATGGAATTCTAGAGTTTAAATTTATAAAATTTAAAATTAAAGTTTTACTGGGTGCTTTTAACTACAGATCAAAGTTAGTAGAAGGAAAGGTCAACTAAATTAAATATAGACCAATAGAAATTATACAGTCAGAATAACTGAGAAATAAATATTTTTTTAGATGACAAGATTCTTAGTAAACTGTGCAATCCCATAAACTCATATATGTTCTAATGAAGTCAGACAAAAATGAGAGAGAAGACTGAAGAGAAGACTCCTGCTTTCTTAAAGGGAATAAAAAAAGAATTCCCCAATCTTTGTCACTATGGACATCATTATAATTTTTCCTGTGGATTCATATTTATATGACCAACTACACTTAGTAAATATTTAATTATTTACTTTTCTTTTTAGATGAATAGGCTACTGATACCCCTAGCTTCTGGTCAGAAAAAGACTCAGGCCTTCTGATAGGGAATTGACCAGTGGTTCTCTCTTCTTCACCGCCAAGTTTTCATATTGTGATTTTTCTCCCATGAATTCCAAGTTTCAAAAATGTTACCTACTAAATATATTTACTTAGCGATTTCTAAGTATTTGTTTTAGTTTCACATGAAATATATAATATTATAAGATAATAGTATATGCACACTGTAATATTATATATACACCTAGTAAATATCATGTATATGTTCCCAGTAAAGCTTCTTATCAGCATTTGGTTGAAAGAAATATCAATAATTTAGATGGAGCCTTCATGGTCCAGACTCTTCTGGAAAAATTGTTAGCAAATGTGTAAATAGTTTTACAGTACAATTTTTAATGAAAATCCACCAAAGTGTACTCAGTCATTAGCATTACCTTTCTGCTATTATTACAAGAAAAGAAGGTGAGGGGTTTAAACAAACATAATGCCCAATAGGGATTGGTTTTCCAATGATTTTCATAAGTCATACGCACCCTAAATTATGGTATGATGGGTAAGGTCATTACATCGTTATTCCTTGAACCCAGCTCACTGGCCTCCCCAACCACATTCCCTCCACACTCGATGCTTAGCT
>NW_007785673.1:0-240 GCF_000696425.1 Galeopterus variegatus
TCCATTGCCGGTCCCATCAATCTGACTCCTCTCCCATCACCATAGGTAATTCTAGGGTGGACCAGCCTGCCAAGCAAGCAGCCATGTCTTCCGATCCACCACTGGTTATGGTCACAGCACCCCCACCCCCTTCAGAGAACCCCTCAAAGGATCCACGAAGACAACAACTTTTATCTTACGTACACTCTTTGTTCCACCCTAGTGTACATAACCTGAAATTATTCTTAGCTTCTTTCTTCT
>NW_007785673.1:2258-2708 GCF_000696425.1 Galeopterus variegatus
ATTTGAGGGCCTTAGTGACCTTTAGCTCCAAGGGACATTCCTCACCTTCTCAACAGTAGAAATTACCATCTTCAGTGCCTGGGTTTATGGTCTCTTATCTCTCATATTAGATTAAGCAAACTTTCCTCCCTCACCTCCCACTTCCCCCCTCTCCTTTCTTTGCCCCTTCTCAGCAGGAAGTAGCCAGAGATGATCTTGACGCCCTTCTCCTAATCTAAGACCAAAGAGGGAGGAATGTTGGCTAATATACCCTCTGCCAGAAAAGTAAGATGGCGTTGAAGACTGAGATACACAAAATGGTGCCTGAGAAAGTTTCCCAGAAAACCCCCACCCAGAAAAATCTCCTAGCTGCCACATTATCTTCCCAAGTGCACAATTTTGCCCGCCTATGAGAAAGTCCCAGCTCAGCTTAAACCCCGTTCACTTCCCTCCCCTTCCTTCTTAGCCAAT
>NW_007785674.1:0-342 GCF_000696425.1 Galeopterus variegatus
TGTCTCTGAGATTTATTGGCAATATACTGGGCTACTGTCTGTGAATCGCAGTGCAGCAAATTAGGTGCACAAGATGCACATCTTTTTGTAACTCCCTTTAATTTCTTTTTCAAGCCTCCTGTCTGACCAAGTAAAAAGAAAACGATTTTTCTTTTTGTTGGTTAGAAAACTTTAACACAATCTTTTTGAGGCACCTCTGTCCTTCACATTGTGCCAAGGCTTGGGGAGTGCTCCAGAAATTTCAGCAGATGAAGCGACCATCCCTTCTGCAGGCTACTTCTGCACGCCCGTGATCCTGGCCAGTGCTTGTGACCTGTTTAGGCAGGAAAGGAAGTGGAGGGT
>NW_007785674.1:2412-2708 GCF_000696425.1 Galeopterus variegatus
ACAGAGCTGTTCTGTCCTCTGGAAGAAGAGCTGGGTGAAGGGCCGGTTGTGTCTGAAACCAATTGGATGATCCCAAGCAAGTAGCAAGCCGCCTTAGCATCCGTCCCCTTATCTGTAAGTGAGGACAGTGACACGTGCTCTGACCAGCTCCCGTGTTATGAGGACCAAGTGACATAAGGTATGGAAAAGTAGTCTTTACATGGAACGCACACGGTCAGATGGAAATTATTAAGATGCCTTTGCATTCCCCTTCTGTGCTTACCTCTGTCTGCTCCCCACCTTTCTTTCTTTAGCAA
>NW_007785675.1:0-301 GCF_000696425.1 Galeopterus variegatus
CATTATTGCATTGGCATTGTTATATTAAGGAGTAATTTTGCTCCAATACACCTCCGCACCACGCACAATTCTATTTTAGGGAGTAAAGATGCTTAACTTATGTTGGGAGCATCTACTGATTGGTTTTGTCTCACACCAGTATTATTTTAAATCAATGGCTGCTGCTGCAAAAATTAGATAATTTCTCAAAAGACTTACATGGAAACACATTCTACCATGGTTTATGTTTGAGGTGAGAGTTTTCAATTCAAATCATTGTTCCAAAATAGATGAATGTCACATGCGATATCAGTTAATGTAC
>NW_007785675.1:2374-2707 GCF_000696425.1 Galeopterus variegatus
AATGAGCAAACATCTTGTCTCAAGAATTGCCACCGTGTTTTATGAAAGGTAGATGCCGAAAGCTTCACAAAGGCCACTGCAAGGGAGTAAGCATCGGAAAATGTGAGCAATGAACATGGAGGCTCCGATCCAGTTGTCAGGTCCTGCGGCTGAGACAGCACAGGCGGGAAAGGGCCAGGAGTGGGGTCAGAGGTAGTCCCGGCTCAGTCCCAGCTTCCCGAGCACACTGGGTTCCCAGGCACTGGGGGAAAGCCAGGACGACCACAAAGCATCTCACGTGGACACCATGCCACAGATGGAACCCTCTGTGTCCCTCTCTCATGTGAGTTAATT
>NW_007785676.1:0-2707 GCF_000696425.1 Galeopterus variegatus
ATAGGTTACATGTATCATGCCCTTTTATCCTTTAACACTTCAGTGTGTATCTCCTAAGAATGAGGCTATTCTTTTATGTAACCATGTGCCTTGGATTGAGTGTCCCCCCAAAACTTGACCCCCACTGTGACAGTGTGAGGAGGGTGGGAAATACTATTAAGTAATTGAAAGGTGGGGCCTTGAAGAGGTGATTAGATTGTAGGACCACACTGTAGTGAATGGATTAAAAATGGGGGTCATGGGCGTGGTTTGGAGTGCTTTAAAAGAAGAGTGAATGAAGAGGTTAGTCTCTCTCTGCTCCACCATTTTCTGCTATGTGAGACCCTTGGGTCACTATAGCCACCACCAAGATCCTCAACAGATGTGTTCCTTGGAGTTTGGACATACCAGCCTCTGAAACTATTTGATTTTCTTTTTAAATCACCCAGTTCCAGGTATTCTGTTATGAGCAACAGAAACAGACTAATACACCATGGTATAGTTATCAACTTCAGGGGATTTAACATTGATATGATACCTTTTATCAAAGCAGTCCACATTCCAATTTTGTTAATTATTATAATAAAATTCTTTATAACATTTTGCTTTTACTTCCAGTGCAGAATCAACTCTAAGATCACATACTATATTTAGATTGCGTATATTCTAAGTTATATCATTAGTTGGCATTTATCATTGCAACTAACAAGCGATCTAATGGTAGTCATATTAAAAACATATAAATATCCTGCTCTTTGTTACACTCTTCCCCCTAGATTTCACATCCATTGATGATAATTCCCTGAGCCAATCTTTACTATGATTAAAAAATGGTGAATATCCAACTTCATTACTCCATCTACATCTATCTGTCTGAATTATTCTATAAGGAAGAGCCGTCACTTCCCATTTAAATAAAAAAAAATAAAAAATTTTTAAAAACTATCTAATTGTTATCAGTATAGACTCATAGATTCCTATTTAATCCAATGTGTCTGTCCTTATTGATTGTGATGCTTAAAATTGTCCCATATTTGGCCAGTAAAAGCCTTTTCGAGCTGATTTCTGTATCCTTTTGATATGTCCATAAATTTTTTGATCATTTCCTGACTTTCTGTCATAACAAGATGGTACAGCTCATCTTTGTGCCTTCCCTGGAATCAGCCAGCTATTCATTTCTATCACAAACACTATTTTAGTACCTGCCGTGTGCCAGGCACTCTGCTGGGCTCCACAGATATGGTAACGAGCAATGCTAGAGGTTGTGCCCTTCCCAATGGAACTTACAGTTAAGCAGATGAGATAGACAATCTTTTTCTTTCCCCACGTCTCATACTTCTTCATCCTATTCGTTGTGAAGTACATGAATTTCTCACAATTGGACTGAATGTTTACCCAATGAGTCTTAAGTTACTTTCTGGTAATCCCCAAATTTCTCTCGTCTAAATCCAGGGCAGGGTGATCCTGCAGTCCTGTGAGAAATACCTCCAAGTCTAAGGCTGTCTTCAGCCAGCAGCAAAGATCGTTGTGATGAGCTTCTGTCCTAGAGTCGGTGCACACTTCAGTGTCTCCTGCTCACCTGCTGTGGTACAGACTTGCTGAGCACAATGCTGGGCAGAAGGAGGCACCCAGTGTTGGCTTTTAGGAACACAGGACATCAAATCAAAACCCTAAGCAGGAGTAAATAGTGCTCAAGTCAGAGATCTGGGTTATGTATGAATATGAGGTACTTCAAAAAGTTCATGGAAAAATAGAATTAAGAGATAATATGAATCTTTCCATTAACATTTTGAAGATCCCTCATAGTATCATTGAAAAGCCACCACTTCTGCTGTCTCATATGGTGTAATTCTCCACCTAACTCTGTGTGATTCAGTCACAGTGGCTTTCTTTCCATTGGTCTCTGTTCTCTGGTCCACACTGTTCTCATCTTTCAAATGAATGAGGCTCTCTCTGACCCCATCAAGACCCTTGTTCATCCTGTTCATTCCTTTAACACCACCTTTACAGTCTGCAATACAGAACCTTGAAGTACACAACAGGGAGCTTGGATTTTTATTCAAGGGCAATAGACTTTGAGAAAAATGAACCATCATGACATTTAAGGTAATCGACTACAGATGTAGCCTCTCACTTGAGCTAAGAAACTTAACAACCTAAATGAAAACGTTAGTAGTCTCACCTCTGTAATCTAGAAGACTTTCTTTCAATCTAAAAAGCTAGAAATGAACAAATCATTGCAAACCAATTCAAAATAAATGAAATGTCCCATGGTGAGGCTTTAAGCAGAAACCTCCTGTCTTATTTAGGGATGCTACTTCCTGCCTTGATCGTGCTGTTTGAAAGTATTAGTGTGACTGTCAAGTACACCTCAGGGACTTTTGAGAAGGTAATTTACAACATTTAATATAGATGAAATGTGAATTCTTTTCATACCCAGTTGTGCAAAGCTGAATGTGTAAGGGTGGGTGGCTGACAAAGTGTACTTGTATTAGTAATGCTTAATTATTAAGACCTTTCTCTCCATAACCCCACCACCTTCTCTTATTTATCTAGAAAGTGTAGGGAGGCAGCAAAATGTCCCAGAAGAAATGGTATCCTGGAAACATTTAATCACCTAAATTTTAGAAATTTGGGGCTGTGAAAAAAAATGTAATCGATTAATCTGGGAATTGAATGGTAAAGCAATCAAATTGTGATTGCTTTATTCACCCACAGAAAAAAGCAT
>NW_007785677.1:0-2707 GCF_000696425.1 Galeopterus variegatus
TTATATATTATTGGTTATGAATATTCATGAGATACAGAGCTGATTGTCACCCCTCGTGCCCAAGATGTGAAGTCCAGATTCGTGCTGGCAGCATGCCCATTGCCACATCTCATCTGCATATAGACCACATCAGATACACCTTCATTGCCCTGTGAGGGCGGGAGGAATTAAAGACACAAATAACAAGACATAAAACATCTCAGGGGACAGCTGAGAACTTGGAGAGTGGATGATTCCGATGTACCCAACAGAAAGCACAGGCCCCTCTGCATCTGCCCATGGGAATCAGCCCTGAGCTTGGTGGGTCCTGAGCATCCCCTGGTGGTCCTGAGTGTCCCTGTAGGGAAGCTCGTGTCTGGGCTCATGCTGACATTCCCTCACTGTGTCTCTGGCACAGTAATACACAGCAGTGTCTGAGGACTTCAGGCTGCTCCACTGCAGGTGGGCGATGCTGGTGGATTTTTCAGTAGAGAGTGTGACATGGCCTTGGAAGGATGGGCCATATGGCGTACCCGATTCACCAGGATCAATCCTCCCCAACCACTCCAGGCCTTGCCCTGGAGCCTGGCACAACCAGCTGATCCAGTAGGTGGTAAAGCTGTATCCAGAATTCTCCGAAGTGATCCTCAGAGACTCCCCGGGCCTTTTCACCTCTGCCCCAGACTGCTCCAGCTGCACCTGGGCACACGCAGCTGTGTGGGAGAAGCAGGACTCAGACCAGGGGTCCCCTCCTGCCCACTCCACTCTGTGAACCAATCTCTGTGCCTGGACTGACCTGGGAGAACAGCCAGGGGAAGAGCAAGGACAATATGTTGAAGTCCTAAAACCGACATCTCAGAATGTCGCTGTATTTAGAGATAGGTTCAAAAAAATTCATTAACAGAAAATAACATAAAGGGGGGGGAGAATAAATCTAAAATGACTTGTGTCCTTATAAGAAAGGGAGATAAAGACACAGACATATAGAGATGAAAGACCATGTGAAGACAGAAAAAATACAGCAATTTACAACCCAAAGAGAGAGATCTCAGAAGAAATCAAATTTTCTGACACCTAGATCTCAAATTCTTGTCTCCAGAATTGTGAAATTACTTTGTGTATTTATGTTTAGTTGAATTCATCCAGTCTGTGGTGCTTTGTTATGGCAGCCCTAGACAGCTAATACGGTGTCCATCTGTCAACTTGTAACGTGTGTGGAGTTTAATCCTTCAGCCCTGATGAAGGATGATACATCATGGGATGTGTTGGTTGCATGAACTCTGGGAAGGGCACAGCCTTCAAAATTGAAAGCAAGCACAGGTGGGACCGTAATGTGCCTGGGGTGATGCACGTCTCAGAGTTTACCAGGTTTCACTTTTTCAAACTTTTCTAAGAATTTCAAACATCCTAAAATAGAGAAAACTTAAATGTAAAAAAATGCATGCCAGTACAGGAAAATGTTTATTTTCTTACGCAGTGAACTATATTCTAAATTGATTTATTATATTTATTTATTTTAATGAATTGGTGTTTATTCTTGGATCTCATAAGAAGGCTACTCCAGAGAAATTAAGGGTGAAGATGTAGTGAAATAACTTTTTATCTTTTTCAATATCATATCAATGGTGTGTGAAGGAGCTTCATTTTAGGTAGGTCACTAACATTGGGAAGTAGAGCCCCACCCTTCAAGGTCTCTGGAGAGTCCGTGTAACATCCTCGGGCCCTGGGAGTGGAGCATTTGCCTCGCTGCTTCTCCCTCCTTCATCCCTGGAAGGACTAAAGTCTCTACACTTCAGTGATTCGTCAGACATTGATCCTCAGAATCCCCACTGCAATGGAGAAAGTTGTACATCACCTGAGCACTGTCCCAGCTGCAGGTGAATCACGTACACACAGAACTATCTAATGCAATGGCTGCTATAATCCCTGTTGGATCAGCGGACATGAATGGGATCAAGAGGAACCCACTAGAGTGAGCCCTCAACGTCCACTTTTGATGACTTGATCCACACAGTGCAACGTTCAGTCCACTTTGCAACGAAGGCTTTGAAACAGCAGCCAGTCCCAATGTGCATGGAAGTCACAGTGTGAGGGTTGGTGGACCAGGATTCACTGTCCACACTGTGGCTGTACCTGGGGTCACCACTTGACACTCGTCACTATCCCCTCTCATGTCCAGTCTAGATTCCTCTAAGTCATGGCCAGCACTTTGGTGTTGGTGATGACTTTGTGTTGCTAGGCTGGTGGGATGATCTAGGCCTTAAACACTAAGTGTCCATTGTCCTTGGTGACTTGGGCACTGTCAGGTGTTTGATGCAGTTGCCCTAGACCATGGTGAATGCAACAGAAGAAATACCCACACTCTGCATAGGTCAAGGTGGCTCCTCTCTGTCTCTGCTGGTAGCAGCAACTTTACCCGAAGGACACAAGTCAAACACCATCATCCATATTCTAACACTTTCTTTTTTTGATGATCCACGTTTATAGGAATTTTTATGAATCAGGCTGTCATCACATTCTCTGACTCAATGAAATCCTTCTTGTCACCACCTTATGTAAACCTTGCTTCCTGAGGACCAGTTCTCCTAACTGATTACAGCTTAAGGTTGTGGAGATAGGAAGAAAAATTATGAAAAAGAAATGTGCACTGTCCCCACAGATGTGATGAGATAAAGTAATTGTACCTCTCAGCACTGATTTCTAGACCCATGAGCCCTAAATCCTGGGA
>NW_007785678.1:0-2707 GCF_000696425.1 Galeopterus variegatus
GTTTTTCTCCTTCCCTTCAAAGTCATAATTCCTGAATGGTCCATAATCAGTGTGTCCTCTTATTCATATATTTTCTGTTCATTCTTTTGAAACAGCACAGCCTAATTTCAGCTTCTTTTTCCAAAAGCAGTACATTCCTAACTGTTAAATACACTGATGACCATTTATTTAATATTTTCAATATCACAGAATTTTGAAAATCTGTATTACCTCCCTTCTGCAATGCATGTTGTGCTGTGTGGCTCAGAATCTATTCCACACACAACTCCATCAAATAGGACCTGTATGGTTGAGAACACGACATAAGCTCCAAGTGTAAGTCCTATATAGTCTAAGTCAACTGAGGAATCACATCCTGTGGTATTGTGACATAATAAGAAATATATGCTTGGTCTCTGCCCTGCTTTCTAGCACACAGCTCCTAAAACCCTTGGAATCTTCCCCATGATGTGTATCTGTGTGCTAATGAGATGACTGATGGCTGTGAGCTCCTGGATAGCCTCAGGGTGGGGCTAATTGCATAGGAAATCAACCATGTGATTAAAGAGTTGAACTTTCAGCTTCTGACCTCTGGGAGGGGAGGATGAAGGTTGAGTTGATCACTAAATGCCAATGACTTAATCAATGGCACCTATGTAATGAAGCTTCCATAAAAATCCAAAAGGACAGGTTTTGGAGAGCTTATACTGAACATGTAGAGGACGATGCACCTGGAGAGAGCATAAAAGCTCCATACACCTTTCCGTATACCTTGCCCTGAGCATCTCTTCATCTGGTGGTTCTTTTGCATCATTTAAAATAGTCTTTGTAATAAATTGGCAGTAGTAAAGTGAACCTCTCTAGCAAATTAATGAACCCCAGAATGGAATCATGGGAATCTAAGAATCTCTGATTTGTAACCAAATCAGGCAGAGGTGTAGGTAACCTGGGAACCTCCTACTTTTGGCTGGCAGCTGAAGTATGAGTCAGTCTTATGAGGTGTGTGTGTGCGTGTGTGAAGCCACCAAGCTCTCTGAAATTTCAATAGTTTATAATTTAACAGTGGCCAAAAATTAATGATCTGAGTGTCAGCTAAACTTTTGTTTGATGATAGCTGTTAACTTCCCACTCAGTACCCCTTGTTCCCTAACGTTAAGTTACAGATGTCCGGTTTTCTATCAAACAGAAATAGATGACCCAAAGATCACAAGGAGAATTTATGAATTTGTTTCGCAGAAAGAATGAATGCTTTCAAAGAAATTACTATCATAGGAAGACACAGCCCCAACTGCCTTGGGGGCCAAGCAGCCTGGTTGCCTAAGATCTTTTCTACAGTCTGAGAAAACACAGACCTTCTCTTAACTTCCCCGTGACTCCTCTCCTTTCCTCTTAGCCTTATAAAACCCCTTGCCTTCTGTTTCTATGGGAAGATGGATCTGAAAGATTTTGCTCTCCTTTCTTCTCATTTTGGCCAATTCAAACAAAACTTTATCTCCAAGCTTCAACTACACATCAGTTACCTGAACCCAGAATTATGGGTTCTGTCAAGATGTGGATGGATAGATAGATACCAAAAAAACTCCAAAAAACAACAACAACAAAAAACTGTTCATGACCATTTCATCTAAAGAATGGGACTGAGAATTAAAAAAACTTTAAGGTTATATATTTCTGTGCAGATTACAATTTTTATTATAAACGTCTATTGATTTTATAATTTATAAAGATAAAGCATTAGGAAAAAAAACAAATCCAGATATGCCCATGCCAAAAGAAAAAACTTTAAGGTTATATATTTCTGTGCAGATTAAAATTTTTATTATAAATGTCTATTGATATTATAATTTATAAAGATAAAGCATTAGGAAAAAAAACAAATCCAGATATGCCCATGCCAAAAGGGAAGAGGTGAATAGGTATTCAGTGATTAATTTTGTCATAACTTTATCTAGGCCTCACCAATGCTAACTCAAAGATATATTAATCAATACTGGTCCCAGTATTTTGCATTCTTAACTGTCATTGTGCACTTGATATTTTGTACTTTAAAAATAAGAATTCAGTTCTGAAATTTTGCCTGTACTCTAATTTCACTGTAAATTCATTAAAGAATAAAGAATTATACTTTTCACAGGTTAAAAAAATACTCAGAAGAGAATTGCAGTGGTGGAGAGTAATGCAGGAAGAAAATATAATTTTATATTTACATGAGTATGGACTGTGAAAAATGAAGCTGTCGATATTTCACACCCTTCAATAAATGGAGTGACATATAACACAATTCTGTTACTTTTCTTTTTAATTAGTTAATGTATAAAAGTTTTTTTAAATATTCAATTATTTATGTAAAAATACCCCAGATGAAAGAGTCCTTATGGAAATTTACTTAAATAATCATGCCTTTGGATCTAAAACAATATAAGGAGAAAATCACAACTTTTCAATTTTATAAAATTTTGAGATTATAATTCAAATCATAGTAATACTGCAAGTGATATTACTAAATAGCCACACATACTTAGCACTAATGATTATTTAAATTAATTTAAAACAGAAATATAAATTTTCATTTGGTAGTAATAGTTTATATTTTAGCATAAGACTAGTTAAAGAAATTGAATTATGAAATCCTGGCATTTGAGGACATTTGGACCAGAGTTCAAATGATAGCTTTATCAACTAGAAACTGCAAGATTCTGAGACCATTTCTTCTCATGAGAAACTATTT
>NW_007785679.1:0-431 GCF_000696425.1 Galeopterus variegatus
TATGAGAGAGACTTTGAGAAGAATCCTAAAAGGGCAAGGGATTGAGTGTACCTTAAGGGGGTCTGAGAACTGACAGTATGTGCAGTACTGGTCAGAGACACACACTTTCATGTCTTCCTGTGTGCGTGCGTGTGCGTTTTAACGATCTGCAGCTCTTCAGAAGCAGAGGACTAAGGAGGATCGTTTGGGAGCCGTGGACTTTTCTCAGCCCGCAAGATGAGTTACGAATGGCTTGCGATAGATACTGCACATCAAGAAGACGGCGATGGTCTGGAATGGCACCCAGGAACAAATAAATACTAAAAGACTGCATGGGTCTTCTGTGTGCTTGTTTGGGGAAGCAAACGGATCTGGTGAATAGATGAAACCAGAGTGGGCTGTTGAATTGGCTGCCTGGGAATCCCTGTGTAAGAGCGTGTCTGGAAAGTGGC
>NW_007785679.1:2306-2707 GCF_000696425.1 Galeopterus variegatus
GTGTCCTAGGGTCCTTTGTGTCACATCCAGGCTTTCAGGAAGGAGCCACTCAGGCTCTGAAGAGCAGGGGAGTGCCTGGGCTGTGTCACGAAGCCAAGGTCATCTCCTGGCAGTTACAAACGATGGCACCATTTACCTCTGCCCTGCCCTGAAATGAAGCGTGCAGGTGGAGGGCAATGACGTGCACTGGACAGTGAAGTATGACGGAGCCGTCTGCAGGCTCATGGTCCAAAGTTTGGTCTCGAGGGCCATCGCAGAGAACATGACTAAGCTGAGTGTCTTCTCGGATCACACATCTGCACATAGGGGGAACCCATTCTCACTAGGGAGTTTTTCAGGTCCCAATGATAGGGGGCTATACCAAGTGAGGTTCCATGGTGTGATTTGCCTTCACTGTCCTG
>NW_007785680.1:0-2707 GCF_000696425.1 Galeopterus variegatus
TTGATTTCTTTTTCTACTTGTTCATTGTTGGCATATAAGGACGCTACTGATTTTTTAAATATTGAATGTATATCCTGCAGCTTTTTGGAATTTGTTTATGAGCTCTAGGAATTTTTTGGTAGAGGTTTATATATATATATATATCCTTTATATATATATATATATATATAATTATCCTTTATATATATATATCCTTTATATATATATATATATATAATATCCTATATATATATATATATATCACATATATATATAAAGAATTATAGTAGCATGCAAGATTTAGATTACTTGTTCTTTTATAAAAGTGTTAATCAAGAAAACATAAATCACCATAGGTATTTTAGATAGAGGAAATTGAATACGGGGGTTGAATACACATCTTGAAATGCTGAAAGAACAAAAAATGGATGTAACCTACAGGTTACCTATAGATTAGGAGTTGCAAAAAGGTGTACTATGTCTTGCCCCATCTTAAGTTCTTTCTTCTTTGTTGTTCTCTGATCCTCCATATCTATAAGTGTTTTTCTTCTAACCTGAAGGATAACGAATTCTTGATTCTATAGATTTTGAGGTCACGTAGGCACCTACAGTACTCCAAATGGTCATGTGTCAGGAAACATAGAAACTATTTTATACACAATATTCAAATCAGAATACTGCCTTCTCCGTTAAAAATTATGACTGCTAATCTTTCCTCCTGTTCTTGTCATTATATTGACAAAAAAACTGGAAAAGAGCATCCATTTTGCTGAGCCAAACTACTCTTGGGCCAAACTGCTGCCTGTGTTGCAATGCAAAAAGGAGAGATTGGAACCCTTCAGTATCCATAATGAAAGATCATCTGACACCTCATAGAAAACAGAGTAAGAAATCAGAAGGTATTATCCAGGAGCAGAGTATTCAGGGGAGCCAAAGAGTTATTAATATTAAACATAAAGAGAAAGAGTGAGACAGCCATACTCTTATACATAGGACCTTAACATGGGTTTAAAGATAGAAAATAGAAATACACATGAAAAGACAAAGAAGCTGAATAAAAGAAGAATGAAACCTCGTAGCAAAGGTAACCAGTGATAAGTGCCCGGTGATGGTGTAGCAGAAGAAAGAATGCCAAAATTTATGTTTAGAAGGAGGATTTTTCAATCTTCTCTTTTTTATATAATCTATAAACTTGTTTGGGTGGTTTTGGAGGGGATAATGAAATAAGGGAGATATTTAATGTGGATACTGCAGTAAAAGAGGGCAGCAAATACAAGAACGGAAAATATAACATAAGCTGAATAAATTCAACAGAAGTTTAAGTTTGAGTCAGAGAGGACTTGAGAAAATTAAGAAACCTGCATCCCACGTACACACCTCATTACCAGTGACAAATTCTGAGATATTGAAAAGAACATTGTGTCTCAATCTATTCAGAACTGGTTTCTGTTCAAGATTTATTTGATTTTTAAAAGGCAGAGAAAGCTGTGTTACATATTTATATCTTTATCTGCAACTATATAAAATTCGTATCTGTTCTTCTATAAAGCAGCATATATCATGCTTTTTTGGTATTTTTTGAAAACAATATATAGAAAACCTTCCATATATTTGAAATTTAAACAGCTGTGACTAAATTAGTTTAAATGTAGCACAGTAAGTATAGTTTATAATCACGATGTTAGTTGTATTCTGAATGAAAATATACATATATATAAATTGAAAATTATTTTTGGTTGCTCAAATAACAACTGAAGAATAAGAGCATCACTGGACAATATATGCAAGTCTCCTTTTTAGAAACTGATGATTATTTTATGGATTTCAGTTCTGTTCATGAGTTTTATTTTGCATGATGTGTTAAGCTGTTGACTCAATGTGATGTAACTTGAATGTAGTAAAGAGAAAATGGACTTTTACCAAACTTCATGGAAGAGATAAGAAATCATATATGTATATGTGAAATTTGTCTCCTTTATACTTATTTTCAGTGTCATAACACAGAGAACAGAAACTTTAGGAAATATTGACACAGAGTCCACTGGAGAATGTCTAATAGTCTGAGAAGGAATAAGACAGGTTACATCGTCTCATCTATTAGCCTCTTTACAAAATAAATTTATATCTTTTCAGATCTAATCATCTAAGAATATTTTAATACTACTTATTTATTACTCTGAAAAGCATCAAAGGGTCATATTATTTGAAAATAAGTAGAACTGCAAAAAAGTCTAATAGCTTTCTTTGCTTAAAAAAAAAAAAACATGTGGGAAGTATGTGGAAGATCAACACATAAAAGACTAAGTGAACATCTTATAAACAATTACTTAAATACCATTCAATTACCATATTCAAATGCAAAAAAGATATTCTTTAAGGAACAAAATGTACGAGCTTATTATGGGGGTAATTTCCACCTCAAAAGTTTTTGGTGAGGATACGAAGAATCTAAACTGAAAGACTACTCTGAAGCCTAGAAAACCATCTGGTTGCCTTGGAGATAGAAGGACATTTGACAAGACTCTGTGGGAGACGGTTTGTCACACACTCACCAGGTTTACAAAAATAAAGACCTAATCATCCTCTTGATTTTCACACAAAGACAGAGCAGGAGAATTTTCTTTTTTTAAAAAAAAATATTTTATTATGAATATTGATGAGATACAATGCTGATTGTCACCCCTCGTGGCATGATGTGAGGGCCAGATTCATACTGGCAGCATACCCA
>NW_007785681.1:0-273 GCF_000696425.1 Galeopterus variegatus
CAGCCACCCCTTCACTCATTCTATGAATGGAATAAATCTTTACTGGGAGTCTATTATTATGCATGAGGTGCTGAAGATACAGCATGGAACACACTTCCGGGCTGTTTGGGATGGGGTGTCAGTGGGGGCATCTGAGTAGAAACAACGCAGGAAGCAGTTGTTAGGTTCTCCCACGTGGAATCAAACCCTTGTCACACCTCAGAGTCTGTCTAGTCAATTCCCATCCACAGCTGTAGAATGAATGATTGTGGCGGGTGGTAATCTAGCAGTGAG
>NW_007785681.1:2445-2707 GCF_000696425.1 Galeopterus variegatus
ATTTACAAAATCACAATAGAGACTTTATTTAATAACACAGAAAGGAATCCCCCCCTTTATTAGGCCATTATCCAGCGAATTCCTTAGCAAGGCATTTAAGGGTCCTTTCCACAATGGCTCCACTGCTCTTCCAGGCTTCTGGTTAAGATGGCAGAATAGACGGTCCCCAGCGTCACCCTCTCTCCCAAATCAATCAATTTACAACTATTAAAAAGCAACGACAGCCAAGCTGGGGCCACTAGGGATAAGGGGAAGAGGAGGT
>NW_007785682.1:0-515 GCF_000696425.1 Galeopterus variegatus
AATTAGGGACTAGAGAGACCCCTCCACAAATGCCCTTTAAGAAGGAAGAAAAAAGCAGGTACGGAGTGAGTTATGGGAAAGGGTCTTCTCAGAATCAGGAAAAGACACAAACACCTTGAGATGAAAAAGTACTGGGTGTTTTGGATAAAATGGACACAGCCCAACTGGGTGGAGGGCGTGAGCTAGTGCCTGCGTGGGCAGGTGACCGTGGGCCACATCTTGCAGGTCCCTTTTCGTAGAGCACAAGATCTACTTTCCCGGCACATGGTTCTAAAGACCACGTCAGCCTCCTCCTCCTGTTCTTGCCGGGCGATGGAGTCTGGATGTGTTGTCCCCTCCAAAACTCATGTGGAAATTTGATCTCCAATGTGGCAGAGTTGGAAACTGATTGAGTCATGGGGGTGGATCCCTCGTGAATGGATTAATGCTCTCCCTGGGGAGGAGGGGTAGTGAATGAGTTCTGGCTCTATTAGTTCCCACGAGAACTTGTTGTATATAGGACCCTGGCACCTCCT
>NW_007785682.1:2053-2707 GCF_000696425.1 Galeopterus variegatus
ATAAATATATATATAAAATCATGCCATGAAATAAAATGTAGGAGAAACGTTTAAACCATCTGTAATTTCACTACCCCAACATAAATATTTTTTTCTCTGTATAGTTACCTCCAGTCTTTGCCCTTAGACATTTTTACATAGTTGTAGTAATATGTGTTTAAAATTTTATATTATATCATAAACACTTTTCCATATTTTTCCCAGCCTTTATAGTTAACATTTTAATAACAGCATTATTATACTACCAAGTAAAAGTAGTATAATTTATCTAAGCAACACCTTTCTTTTGGAAATTTATATGATTTTATTATTTTACTATTACGTGTAATCCTGCAATCAATAGTTTTATGCATGTAACTTTTTCACATTTTGTTGGAAATTTGATGTTATTAAATTTTTAATACATTTGTTCATGCATATGTTTCGTCTCTCCTTTTAATCTGTCCATTACTTTTCTTAGAGACACTTCTAAATGCAAGTGATTTAGCATGAAGCTGCTTCTCAGTAAAAAACTGTCTCTCGTAATGACTTGTGATGCTAAAGACACAGATGTTGTCTCAGCAAACTTCCCATTCAGGCTCAGCTGGGGTGTCCTGTGCTTTTGCCTTGTGCAAGAGGACTTGAAGTAGAAGACCTTCTCCAGTCTCAGTTCTT
>NW_007785683.1:0-473 GCF_000696425.1 Galeopterus variegatus
AGGGGCGTCGCACAGGACGAATCCCGAGCAACACGTGTGAGGTGTCATCCCAGGGAAGCGCGCAGAGACCCAGGACCCGGGAGTCTTATGGGGGCGGCTCACACACACCCCTGCCTGGCAGGTGCGAGATTCCAGACTCCTGAAAGAAGGCGGGGTTGAGCTTAAGCCACACTGTGTGCATGGACAGTGTCGGCCCAGGAGCCCCTCCTGCCAGACAGGGTGGGCCCCGAGGTCCAGGTTCCCCACAGCAGGCAGCACCGGCCTCGTGGCCACTGTTCTGAATGCACAGCTTGGGGCCCGCAGGGCCGCCTCTGTTCTGCAGAGCACCAGGTGCAGTGAGGTCGGGGCTCGAGCCGGAGTGTAAATCAGCATGTCCTGCTTCCGTCCTCCTGAAAATCTTGCTTTGAAAAAATCAGCTAGACCAAGCCCCTGACCGTGCCGTGGACGGGTAAGAGGGACAAGCTTACAGTGAA
>NW_007785683.1:2377-2707 GCF_000696425.1 Galeopterus variegatus
GGCTAGCAACGTGCTAGGCCTGCCACCAAGCTCCCCAGACTCTTATCTCCTCCAGTCCCACCACAAGACTGGGACAGCTGTCAGTGCTAGGAACTGGTTAGGGACGCGTTCACCGGCGAGTAATGTTAACACCCAACAGTTGCTGAAACCGTGTTCCTGCCTCTTGGCACCGTGAGCATTGGGCTGGATCCTTCTCTGTGGTGGGGCGTCCTGGGTGCTGCAGGTGCTGAGCAGCGTCCCTGCGTCCACCCACTCTGTGCCAGGAGCACCCCCCAGTTGTGACAACCTCAAATGTCCCCAGACATGGCCCAGTGTCCCCTGGAGGCAGAA
>NW_007785684.1:0-2707 GCF_000696425.1 Galeopterus variegatus
GAGATGGGGGTGAGGGGGATAGAGAAAGGATGGAGGGGAAAAAACAGAGACAAAACAGTTCAGACTCCTGACAGATATTTTATTTTATTTTATTTTTTTCCACTCACCCTGACAGATATTTTAGCTTGCACTCATTCCTAGGGATGACCTAGTCTTTAAGCTAATTTCAAATTAGATGTTCACTAAGAGGATTGTCAATTTTCCCCAAAGTATTCAAGTGTATCAGTGGCCTTGGTACCATTTGGCTCATTGATACTTTTTCTTGGTATCAATTGGGCCATTGATACCAATTCTTACTATCAATGTCTGTTCATTCAACTAGTATTTATTGGATGCATACCATGTATAATGTTCTGTGATAGAGGCTAGGGACAAAATGCTCCCTACCCCCATGGTGCTTGCATCCTAGATGAGAAGATGGATATTAAACCAACATGGTAGGGCTTATGCAGTTGTGTGATTGACAATGTGGGGCACAAAAAAATGAAGAAAGACTGCAGTTGAATCATTGCCTGCCAGTTTTATGTCAAGCAATAGCAATCTCAAGTTACTTCTTAAGTTTGTCATCAAGAGAATGTACATTTTTGGTTCTGTATACATAATGAGAGTACATACTTATTGTTCTGTGGGAAGCATAGAAAAATATACTTGTTCTTATTTTTGGTTTGACAAAACCACTTCTTGTATTTTTGGTATAGAGTATCAAAGTAACTAGAGATTTGCATACAGGTAAAGAAACTTCAGGGAAGGAAAAGGATCAAAAACCTCAGCCTTTCTCTTCTGTGAATTACAGTTCTAGAACCTCTCTAATGAACTAAGATTGGTTGAACTTGAATGGCTTCCATAATAGCAGTGTTAGCACCACAGACCTGCTTCCCTTGGATTCAACCATAACTGGTGAGAATTATTACCACAAATAAATAAATAATAAATAAAAGTTCTGGAAATGGTTTTAAGAGCATACAGAAAATGAAGATATATTTATCCAAGAAAACCTACCGTCTCAGAAAGAACGGTGAGTCTGTGGCACCTGAGCTATGACCTGTTCTCTCTCCTTCCTCTCTGCTGACTCATTATAACAGAGTGGGTGTAGACAAAAAGATAGGGCTCTTTCCCTGACCCCTTCTCCCAGCTCCCAGTCAAGGGCTATAGTATCTTCCCCAGGAGGGGCAGGCCATCAGCACTTTTTATTTCCCCTGGCTCTGTGGTACAGAGGTGAAAATTCCAGGGAGTTATGACCAAGAGGTCGGAGGCTCACCTTCCTCTAGCCAGCTCACGGGGTGGAGGCTCTAAACCAGACATGGCAAGCAGGGAATATGGGGGCCGCTATCGCTCTTGCCTGAGCTGCTCATGGGGTGGAGGATCCACACCAGGAGAGGCAAGCTGAGAAGACCAGAGACTACGGTCCATACCTAGTGCCCTGATCACAAAGCAGGGGTGCCATGTTGAGAGCAGCAGACATGCTACCAGCATCCCCTTTTTCATATGCATATTCATATCCATTCTGTCTCTCTGGAGAACCCTGACTAAAACTGTTAGCAATATGTTGAGCCTAACAGATGGGTGTGATACCAACAGAGGCAAACAGCTTAACAAAGTGATCAGAGGAAAAGACAGTCACAAAATGCCCAGCCAAAACCAAGGCCATCCCAGGGTGACTGTGCCTTGCCCAGGGCACTGCCCTCTAAGGAGCAATATCTGAGGCTTCATATTGTGGGGGAAATAGACTTCACTAAAACAGTGTAGCCACATCAGTCCAGGGTGACTGTGCCTTGCCCAGGGCACTGCCCTCTAAGGAGTAATATCTGAGGCTTCATATTGTGGGGGAAATAGACTTCACTAAAACAGTGTAGCCACATCAGTAAACAAATAAATAATCAAGCAGCAACAATAACAAGCTGGGGGGATCGGTACCAGATTTGCTATAGTATATTACCTAAAATGCCCATACATGGGGAGAAAGCACACAACAGAACTGCCGGTGGGTAGGGCCAGCATTGGCTTTAACAGACAATAACTTCAAAGCAGCTATTATAAAAATGATCAAAAAACTAAAGGAAAACATGCTTAAAATCTTAAAGGAAGGTATAATGGCAATGTTTTATCAAAGAGAGAATATCAATAAAGAGATAGTATTTTTTTTTTAAAGAACCAAATGGAAATTCTGAAGTTGAAAAGTACAATAACTGACATGACAATTTCATTAGAGTGGCTTAGCAGTAAATTTGAGCTGGCAGGAAAAAGAATCAGCTAATTTGAAGATAGATCGATAGAAATGATATAATCTGAAGAAAATAATAAAGAAAAGTAAACAGAGTCTCAGAGAAATGTGAGACATTACTGAGCACACCAACGTACATGTAGTAGGAATATCAGAAGGAGAGGAGACAAAGAAAGAAACAGAAAAAAATATTTTTTAAAAAATGGCTAAAATGTGAGGATTGGATACATGGACTCCTGTGGGAAACTCACCATGAGGGAGTCGTTGGCCTGGACTTTCTGCACTCAAAAGCAACCCCTCTGTCTGGAGAAGACTAGCTGGAGGCCCAGTGTCACCAATGTTGGCCATCCTTCTGACTTAGCTGCCAACGGTATGGGGCAATAGCTCACTTCTTGGAGACTGAATGGTTGGCGAGAATGGGAGAAGGGGGAGCCTTTGTGCCCCCCTTTGGGACAGATGGAGTATGTGTGATTTCTTCGAGGCAGA
>NW_007785685.1:0-235 GCF_000696425.1 Galeopterus variegatus
CTCTGTTTGATAAGGTACACTGCAAAAATTAGCATAGTCATATTTGTAGGGTATTTATTCAGTTATATTACTGTGCTATTGGAAAACGTAACCACCAAGACATATAAACTAACTCTATAAATCTTTACAGCATGAACTAACACTTATTCAAATGCCATAAAGTTTTCTTGGTCTAGGCACTGATTTCCAGATATCTGTTTCATTCCTTTTTTTCTGAAGATAGACTTACTTCCGG
>NW_007785685.1:2386-2707 GCF_000696425.1 Galeopterus variegatus
CTTAAAGCAGTGGTGTTGGAGATAGAGAAGTTGAGAAGTTCAGAGCTAGACACACTGATTAAGAAATGCCTGCAAGTTGCTGAAAAGAGAAAAGGATAGCTTCTCAAAAGAAGGACGTGTAGACAAGCACTCTCTCACGTACAGGTCACGTGCTTTGTTGGTCAGCTTCTCACAGTATGCTCAAAGCAGCACATGGACCTGCCACCAAATTTAGACCCAGGCCACCATTGCTGCAGTTTATGTGATTTGCTGCAGCAACCTCCTTTCTAGAAACCTACCCTGCAAAAGTATTTTCACAAGTACACAACGAAAAGCCTAACA
>NW_007785686.1:0-404 GCF_000696425.1 Galeopterus variegatus
CCTGAAAGCAATGGCTGCTTGGGAGGTGGAGTGGATAGTGGTGAAGGTTTACACATATAAGAGTACTTCAAAAAGTTCATAGAAAGATTCGTATTATCTTTGAATTCTATTTTTCCATGAACTTTTTGAAGTACCCTTGTATTAAGTTTGGGGTGACACTGGCTCAGCTACACTGACATATAGAGTAGGGAGTAGAAAATGTAGGGTTGGAGCTTGGGGAACAGAAACTAGAGATATCTGTCTCACAGAAGTCCCCCCCACAGAAACGTTTGTGGGGCTGAGCTGTGAAGACACGTATATACAGCTAGGGCTGCTTCTGTAGCTCACAGACCCCTCCAGCCCGTTCACACACCCTTCACATGCAAGTCTATGAGCCAGGTAACTGGCAAAAAGGTCCTTGGAGC
>NW_007785686.1:2203-2707 GCF_000696425.1 Galeopterus variegatus
TTTAAATGTTTGGTAGAATTCAGCCATGAAGTCATCACGTCCTGGGATTTTCTTTGCTGGGCGACATTTTATTACCAATTCAGTCTCCTCACCCATTATTGATGTGTTCAGATTTTCTCTTACTTCCTGATACAGTCTTGGTAGCTTGTGTGGGTCTAGGAATTTATTCATTTCTTCTAGATTATTCAATCTGTTGGCATAGTCTTGTTCATAGTAAGTTCTTATGATCCTTTGTATTTCTGTCATATCAGTTGTAATGTCTCTTTTTTTCATTTCCAATTTTGTTTTCTCTCCTTTTTTTTCTTAGTCAAGCTAAAATTTTGTCAATTTTATTTAACTTTTCAAAAAACTAATTCTTAGTTTCATTGGTCTTTTGTATTTTTTTATTCTGTTTTAATTTTTATTTCCTTCCTTTTGCTAACTTTGGGCTTTAGTTTGTTCTCGTTTTTCTAGTTCCTTGAGGAGTAATGTTGTTTATTTGAGATCTTTCTTTTGTTTTCTTTC
>NW_007785687.1:0-300 GCF_000696425.1 Galeopterus variegatus
TCAATTGTAATGATCACTGCACAACTCTGTAAATGTACTAAAAACTATTGAATTGTACACTATCTTATTTTAACTTTTTAAAAAATGTTAATTGACACATTATAATTATACATACTTATGAGGTACAATCTGACATTTTGACACATATATATGTTGTATAATAATCAGATTAGGGTAGTTAATATATCAATCACCTCATGCATTTATCATTTCTTTGCAGCAATGAATTGTACAACTTAAGTGGGTGAAGTGTATGGTACATGAATTCTATCTCAATAAAGCTGTTAAAAAATTGTATGA
>NW_007785687.1:2293-2707 GCF_000696425.1 Galeopterus variegatus
TTAAATTCTATTCAGGTAGAATACTAACAAGAGAGAACTAGCTTCTTTTTCTTCCCAGGACTTCAGTTTCTTCATCAGAAGAATGGGGATAACAGTGAGGACACTGCAGGCCCTCTATGAGATCTGTCTGGAGCATGAGCACACACTCAGAGTGCATTATTGTCCTTCCCAGGCCAGGGTCAGGGGTTGTCCACCTGCTGTTTACTCAAAACCTTCTCCCTCTACCTGTCACTTTTGCAAACTCTGATCTGCCAGAAGGTCTCCCCTTACACCCAGCAGGCTCAGACCTCTCTGGAGACTGCAGGTTGTCCTCCATGTCTCAGTGCAGAGGCAGCTCGGGGCAGGTGGCAGAGCCGCATTGTTTCCAGATGAAACTGGGCTCCCTGGTTATCAGCTGCCATGCTCAGAGGGCCA
>NW_007785688.1:0-1265 GCF_000696425.1 Galeopterus variegatus
ATATATGGTCTTCCAATCTGTAAACACAGGCTATCTTTCCATTTATTTAGGTCTTCTTTAATTTCTTTTAATAATGTTTTCTAGTTTTTAGAGTACAAGTTTTGTACTTCTTTTTTAAAAATTTATTCCTAAGCATTTTATTATTTTTGGTACAACTATAAATGGAATTGTTTTCTTAATTTCATTTTGGATTGTTCATTTCTAGTGTATAGAAATATAACTGGTGTTTTTATATTGATATTGTTCCTTGTAAACTGGCTGAATTCACTTATTTGCTCAGTTTTTTTTGTAAATTTCTTAAGATGTTTTATATACACAATCATGTCACCTATAAATATAGATATTTTTACTTCTTTTCAAATATGGATGCCATTTGTTTTTCTTTTTCTTTCTTTCTTTCTTTTTCTTTTTTTTTTTTTCTTTTTTTCCTAATTGCCCTGGCTAGAATCTCCAATAGAATGTTGAATAGCAATGATAAGAACAAAGATCTGTGTCTTTTTCTTCCTCTTAAGGGGAAAAGCATCCCGTCTTTAGCCCTTATGTATTATGTTACATGTGGGGTATTCATAGATGTTCATAGATGCCTTCTATCAGGTGGAGGATGTTTTCTTCTATTTCTGGTTTGTTGAGTTTTTTGTTTGTTTGTTTTTAATCACAAGGGTGTTAGGTTTATAAAATGTTTTTTCTACATATATCATAATGTTCATGTCGTTATTGTCCTTAATTCTACTGATATAATACGTTACATTAAGTGATTTTCATAGGCTGAACAAATCTTGCATTCCTGGGTTAAATCCCACTTGGTCACGGTGTAAAATTCTTTTTGTATGTTGCTGGATTCAGTTTGCTACTATTTTATTAAAGGTTTTCGAGTCTATGTTCATAAAAGATATTGGTCTATGGTTTTATTTTCTTGTGATGTCTTTGTCTTGTTTTAATACCAGGATAATACTGACCTCATAGATTGTGTTGGGATCTCTGACTTTTTGCATAGACTCTTCTCAGCCGAAATTTAAGCACTATGGGCAGAATCAAACCCCAAGCCGTCCAACAAGTAACTCAATAAAGGTGTGATTGACTGAATTGATTTGGCTGCATAGTGGGCCCTTTTCATTAAAGGTTTCTACCAAATCATGATGAAATGGCTTATTTTCCTTCTCTCTCAAATTCTACTTGGGCTCTTACACCAAAGTTTATAAGACTTTAAATATCCCTGGTTTCTTTTTTTTTTTTTTTTTTTTTTTTTTTTTTTTTTTTTTTTTTTT
>NW_007785688.1:2265-2707 GCF_000696425.1 Galeopterus variegatus
AACCCTCGGTGTTGCCCCCGCACCTCGCTCAGCCAGTGAGCAGCCGGTCTGTATGTGGGATCCGAACCCTCGGCAGGAGCGCCGCCGCGCTTCCCAAGCAGCGCACTGTAGCAGTGCACCACCCGGCCAGCCCCAATATCCCTGGTTTCTTAAGTTTGGATGGAAATAGAGCAGGGTGATAGTTTGTTTTGCCTTAATTCAAATTCCAGTCCCTCCTGAATATTTAGCAAGGTATATAAATTTGGTAAATATGTTAATCTTCCTGTGTTTTTTAACAGTGCATGAATAAAATAGGTGTTCAAAAATCAGTGAAAAAGCTGTAATAAACATGTTTATCAATATAAATATAATGGTCAACAGGTGCAATTTGTTAATTTTTAATTAAATATCCACATAATGAAAAAATCTGCAGCATTATAATGGCTTTTATGATAAAACACTC
>NW_007785689.1:0-2707 GCF_000696425.1 Galeopterus variegatus
TATTTTGTGTTTTTTTAATCTAGACCTAATGGGCACTAATAAATATTTGATAAAGAAAAGAATGCCCAGGCTCCATTTTTGAAATTCCTATGCTACCCTGTAAACCATCATCACGTACTTGGAAAAGAAGTCTATGTGTATTACTTTGACTCCTACATCATATGGGTTGATATTAATTTAAAATAAACCTCACTCCATTTTGGTTGTCATGGCCTTTGTATGGTTCCTTGTAGACCCCAGCATTCCACTTCTGGTTCCCTCTGTTTGGAAATCTCTCTCCTAAGATGTTTGCACGAGCCTACTTCCCCCACTTTTTCTTGTAACCTTCCCTAGAGGCCTTCACTAACCACCCCAACTATATTGCATTCCTCTTCCCACCCAGTTTAACTCTGTCCCTTTACCCATCTTTTCCTCGCCCCTCCCCCAAGCACTTATCACTCCCTGCTATGTATTTGTTTGTGTTTCCCCACAAGAGTACAACTTCATTAGGAAGGGAATTTGACTATTTTATTCACCACTGACTTAACTTAGGCCTTGGCACATGTAGGTCACAAATGAATACGTGTTGAATCAATGAATAGGCAGAATCGAAAAGGAACATATAATTAAAAACATTCTACTTCTAGCTAGAACTATGAACTTCAGTTATACCTTTAGCCACCTCCGTGGGAACTCTCATGGAATTTAATTACACGTACTTTTCATCTTCAAAGCACATTATAAATAATTATTTCTCTCCATGAAATAGATGCTAATATTCCATTTTACAGATGGAAAACTAAAGCACAGAAAGACTAAATCCGTGAAGATCAACGAGTGGGTCAATGTCAGAGCTGGATTAAGAGGAAAACTTTGGATGTTTAGTCTTGAGCAACTGACTCCCCGAAGTTATCTGGCCATATCTTGTGCTTGTTACAAATTTAAAAGCATTTGCTAGTCCCAAATTTAGAAGACTCTCAGGGGAGAAATTGGTTTGTTGTGATGGCAGGTGAGTTAGTTACTGTAAATACTCTTTCAGGAATTCATTTCTCAATCTGTGTCCAGTAATTTACAAAGTAAGTTGCTGTCTTAGCAGAAATACATAGCCTATAAGTAGTTTGTAGTTTGATTAATGCTCATTTCTCAGTTTTAAAATGGAGTGAAATAAATTAATTAAAATAAAGTGGATTATAAGCCTCAAATCTATTGCAAACGTGGGGGAAACCATTTGTGCAGTGTCTGTAAAAGATTTTCTCTAGGTCTAATTTTACTTTTGATTCTTCAAGCACAGGAGTGAAAGAAATTAATTAAAATAAAATGGATTATAAGCCTCAAATCTATTGCAAATGTGGGGGAAACCCTTTGTGCAGTGTCTGTAAAAGATTTTCTCTAGGTCTAATTTTACTTTTGATTCTTCAAGCACTACTAGAAAATTATTGATCCCAAAATTCAGTATGATGGGAGAATCACACATTCCCATTTTTCATCGGGAATTCCCTTTTTATATGGGGACAGTGGTTCTCAACTTTGGCAGCATTTGGGAGTCACCCAAATGGGCTAAGATGGAAAGGATGTCAGGGTGACAGCTACTGGGATAAAATGTGTGAGACACTTCTTAAAATGTAATGAGCTATAAAAATGTAAGACACAATTGTTAATAACCAAAACTTTGACATGACACATGAGCCTACAGGACCAATGTGGTTATTTGTAAAGTATAAAGTGCCTCAGAAATAGTTTTTAATAAACAAGATACATACAAAATGTCTAATTTTGGAGCTGTTGTGTGTTCGTCAATCAATCACTGTCACTTGCCAGAAAATGAATTTAGTTTTTCATGCCTGAAAGTTCTGGTACCAACAGCTTAAACAGAACTCTGGTGTAACATAATAGTGATTCCATTTAACCATCCAGATCTGTCCACGTGAAGTCACACTGTATATGGTTTTCATTTGTTTTCTATCAGGTTCTCACACTTGGTCTGCATTTGGTTTGCTTGCTTGCTTAATTGTGAATGGTAACCAAGGTAACAGAAAAATAGATACAAATGAGGAAAGAACTACTGAAAAAGAAATGCTTTAAAAAAAAAAAATCAGCAAGAAAAACCACATGAACTCAGCTCTCTAAGAGCTAGGACTGGAAACCCTGCCCCTCTCAATGGCTCATCCTTTGTATTTGCTGGGCTTGCAGAAGCGCTCCCTCCCTCCACTGGCTGTGGGTCTTAGGTTCTTGTCACTTGATTGCTTAAGCTGTTTTGAAGAGCTGTTTCCCCCTACTTTTCTCCAGGCTGTTGGGCTTGCATCTGGTGTGGGTTCTCAGAAGCAACAGACTGCTGTCACCATTCCGCACCCCTCTTTAAGCCCTCTCTTAATCCCTCCTGTTTAGTCTGGCTCATTGGGTGTTGCCCATAAAAACAGTTTGCCTTTTGTAATCACAGTTAGAGCAGGCAGTGTGACTCATCAGTCAGTCCAGTGCATCTCTGTTATCTTCTGCGAAGTGAGTCACTTTCAACTTTGGCTCTGTGCTCTTAAGTCACTCCCTACTCTCTGACGTTCAAGTCTACATTTCTTCCAAAGTTTTAAAAAAAATCTATTTGTTTTCTTTCTAAAAACATTCTATATTCTCTGTCAAGAGTTAAACTAACTTCACAGGAATTTGGGAAAGTTCTAATAAGGCTAGCCCACTCTACAGAATTCCTAAGGCAGGGAAGTCATTTTTTCTCTCATTT
>NW_007785690.1:0-592 GCF_000696425.1 Galeopterus variegatus
CTATGAAATTAACAAGTTAGATGCTTTCAAACATACAATGGTAGAAAAGGCTTAGAGTAGAAACTCCCATTTCAAAAGGGGTGAAAGAAGTAAGAGAAAAGGGATAACTGGTTCCATGTAAATGCAAAACTCAACAGGGAAAACAACATCAAACCTTAAAGTTTCAGAATAATCTTTTACTTTTGCTCCATATGCTACCTCCTGGACACTCTGGGGAGTTTGGGTTCCCAAAGCCTCAGGCAACCCCGTCCCTATAGCTTTTTTAGCTCAGCCCATGCTTCAGCTTTCTCAGGTTGGGGTTTTTTAACAGCAGCTCTCCCAGGCTGACCTTGTAGGCTGGTAGCTCCATGGTTCTGGGGTCTTGGTGGTCCTGGCCCTGTGGTTCCCGCAGGCATTGCTCTAGTAGGGGCTCTCTGTTATGGGCCCTGAGATAGGTCTTTTCATTCTAAGCAACCACAATGTAGACATTACTGTCCTTTTGCCTTCTTTTCCTTAGAAATAAAATTTACTGTCTTAAAAGTTATGAGTATTAGATTTGGATCCCCATACCAGCCAGCTGCAAAAAAAAAAAAAAAAAAAAAAAAAAAAAAAA
>NW_007785690.1:2445-2707 GCF_000696425.1 Galeopterus variegatus
TGGACCAGTGAGGAGGAAGCTCTGCATTAGAGGAGCAAGGGAACATGGTAGAAGATCAGAATCAGCTCACAGACTTAGGCAAAGAGTTTTAGGGTTACAGCCTTAGTGCATTGCTGCTGCTGCACAGAAATGCAATACTACAGCTTACCTCTCCCTAGAACAGGAAATAGGGGAATCCACATGAAAATTGAGATCAAGTCAAAGAGAGGACAATATCACATCCATCCCAATGAGAAGAATGCCAATTTGTAAGAGTATTCTC
>NW_007785691.1:0-505 GCF_000696425.1 Galeopterus variegatus
GTGTGTCTACTGCCACCATAGCCATTGCACCAGCAGGACCGGCTGGGGTTGAGGGAGTGAGTGAGGAAGTGGTAGACCCCAGCACAGCTGATCCCGCCATGAATTAACCCTGCAGCTGCCAAAGCCCCAAGGGGAGTAACTGAGGCAGTTGCAATCCCCAGAGCCACTGCTCCTGCAGCAAATTAACCCCGCAGCTGCCAGGGCCACTGAGGGAGTGAGCAAGGAAGTAGAGACCCCAATACTGCTGTCCCTGCTGCGACTTGACCCTGCAACCACCAGGGCCACTGCAGACGAGAGTGGGGCAGTTGCAGCCATTGCTGCTGCTGTTGTGACCATGAGGTAACTCCCCTGCCACCTAGGACAGCACCAAGGACACTACAGATGGGTGAAGAAGTTCCAACCACTAGTGGCACTGCTGCCCTCATGAGGTAACCCCCCTACTGTTGTGGACACTGCAGAGGCATCAGAGACTGTTGGAGCTAACAGTACCACTGCCACCCCACAA
>NW_007785691.1:2438-2707 GCF_000696425.1 Galeopterus variegatus
ATGATCCAGCAATTCCACTGCTGGGTATATACCCAAAGGAATGGAAATCATCATGTCAAAGAGATACCTGCCCCCCCGTGTTTATCAAAGCTTTATTTACAATTGCCAAGAGTTGGAACCAACCTAAATGTGAATCATCAGATGACTAGATAAGAAAAATGTGGTATATACACACAATGGAATATTACTCAGTTTTAAAAAAGAATGTAATATTGCCATTTGCAGCAACATGGATGAACTTAGAGAAAATCATATTAAGTGAAATAAGC
>NW_007785692.1:0-234 GCF_000696425.1 Galeopterus variegatus
GCCCTGTGATCACTCTCTGGCTCTTTTGAAGAACTAGGCAGAGCTGCAGTTTCTTTGAAATAATGTAGTTCCTCTTTAGTGCTCAGGTTCTTAAGGGAGGGGGAAAAAAAACATGTCAAGGATAGATGAAGCAGGGCATTTTGCAACTTTTCATGCTTTGAAAGCTATGTTGATATCCTTAAAAACCAGGATGAATTTCTAATCTTATTCTAAGTTGTCAATTACTGTCATCTT
>NW_007785692.1:2325-2707 GCF_000696425.1 Galeopterus variegatus
GAACAATTATTAATTTGTACAAGTTATGAATCAAGATCATTTTAGAAGAAATAATATTGCATAACCTTAGAAGATTTGAAAATAAAAAGCACATTTGGTGGGTTTGAGGTAGAATTTGGGTATTTACTAGAATAAAATCAAATGTAGTAAATGTGACTAAATGAAAATACAAACATGCTTTCATATTATTTATAGATATATTGAAAGAAAGTGAGCTGAAACACTGGGTACCAATCAAGCTTTATTAAAGGAAGAAAATCTGCTGGGCTGTGCTCAAAATGGAGAGCAGCACCAGGCCTGGGGATGGGAGAACTTATATAGGCTGTAGGGAAGGCTGACATAATCGGGAGGGGTTTGGTGCTGGAGTGGAACGTAAGGTTGG
>NW_007785693.1:0-406 GCF_000696425.1 Galeopterus variegatus
CCTGCAAATATGTTATGTGGTAAAGGGGAATTCAAATGGCAAATGAAATTAAGTTTGCTAAGCAGCTGACTTTAAAATAGAGAGATTATCATATATTATCTGGGTGGGCTGTGGAAACAGGAAGCAGAAGAAAGTAAGTGTCAGAATGAGGTAGCATGAGAAAGCCTTGACTGGCCATTGGGACTTTGAAGATGAGGATGGGGTCACAAGCCAAGGAATGTGGGCAGCTGCTAGGAGGTAGAAAAGGCAAGAAAAAGGATTGTCTTCTGCAGCCTCTAGAAGGAATACAGCCTGTAGACCCATTTCAGACTTCTGAGCTTCAGAATTATAAGATAATAAATCTGTGTTTTTCTAAGCCACCAAGTTTGTGGTAATTTGTTATAGCAGCAATAGGAAACTAATACAC
>NW_007785693.1:2345-2707 GCF_000696425.1 Galeopterus variegatus
AAAAAAAGATGGAGGATGGGGATTTCTGGTAGAATTTACTCACCACCAAGTCCAGGATTATTTTCTTGCATGTGTGAACAGAACTGTTTTCCAAATCATACTCTCAAAGAGACCAGTGTTTTACTGCAATAGTTAAATTCCTATTTATCCCAATCTCTTTATTTTTTTAAATTCACCCAAGAATTGTTTCCTAGTGCAATTACATTGAACTCTGGCATGACCGTTTAATATAATGGGACACATTCATAGCCAAGAGCAGGGGGGTAAAAGAAATGTAGACACTTACCTTAATAAGTCATAACTCTGCATTGAAGAGGGAGGGTGAACTAAACAGTTGTCTTCAAATATTTGAACAGTTATAG
>NW_007785694.1:0-403 GCF_000696425.1 Galeopterus variegatus
ATGCTCCTAAATAATAAATGGGTCAAAGAAGAAATCAAAAAAGAAATTAAAATATTCCTGGAGAGAAATGAAAATGAAAACACAACATACTAGAACCTATGGGACACAGCAAAAGCAGTTCAAAGAGGGAATTTTATAGCAATAAATGTTTCCTTAAAAAAAGAAGAAAAACTTCAAATAAACAACCTGACCTTACACCTCAAAGTGCTAGAAAAACAAAAATAATCCAAATCTCAAATCAGGAGGAGAGAAATAACAAAGATAAGAACAGAAATAAATGAATTGCAAATTAACAAAACAATACAAAATAATGATGAAAAAGAGTTGGTCTTTTAAAGAAGATAATCAAAACTGATAAACCTTTAGCTAGCTTAATGAAGAAAAAAAAGAGAACACTCAAATG
>NW_007785694.1:2446-2706 GCF_000696425.1 Galeopterus variegatus
ATGACATCCTATCATTTGCAGCAACATGGTTGGAACTGGAAACCATCATATTAAATGAAGTAAGTCAGGCACAAAAAGACAAATACTGCATGATGTCACTAATATGTGGAATCTAAAAAATAAAAATAAAAAACGTTTCTCATAGAATTAGGAAAAAGAATAATGATTACCAGAGGCTGGGAGAGGAAGAGATTGGACAGGAGAGTGATGGGCTGACTGGTACAAACCTATGAGTGAATCAATATGGGTACCCTGAGTGA
>NW_007785695.1:0-2706 GCF_000696425.1 Galeopterus variegatus
GGTGAGCTTTCACAGCACCCCATGGACCTTTGTCGGGAGTGGCCCTGGATGGGCACCCGGGCACTCTGGGACCTCCTCAGAGGCTGGGCACCTCCTTGGCTTCTCACTGTTGCTGGACCCTGGGCCCATCTGGCTGGGAAGGTCAGGCATTGGTATTGGGTCCACTCTTCACTGTCTGAGTCCAGCTCCTTTGGGGTCTCTAGTCGCTTGGCTGCAAGAAAGGATTCCTGTTGTACCAATCATACCTTGACCAGGCTATGGTCGAGGGGATCCTGGACCTTGGGGGATGAGGGTAAGAGCACAGGAAGGGCTAATGCTGCCCTGAAAAATTGGCAACTGGGCTACTGAGACTGGAGAAAGAGGGGTGCAACTAAGTCCCACAGGTTCAAATCCTGGCTTTGCTACATACTGGTTCTGTGACCTTGAGCTTTGATTTGCCCCTTGTCTCTTTTTCCTCAATTAGGAGTTTTTAAAAAGTAACTGACCCATAGGGTTGTTTTGAAAATATAATGATATAATGTGTTAAAGTGATTAGCATATTCTAAATATTAGTAATGGTAGCTGTTACTATTATTAAAAGAGATCAGAAGCTCCCATGTAAATGGTTAACTATCACCATAGCAAAGGGGCTGCCTATAATGTCCCCTTTTTCTCTTTCTCCATCCCTCCCATCTGAGAGAGTGAATGGTGCTCTCTTGAGAGTTTCTTTTCTAAGTTAGAAAGTGTGCATATTTATGGAGGAGGTGGTTGAAGAAATCAAGTCAGTTTTATAGACCACCCTCAGTCTGCACAAGATAACATCCAGGCATCTCATAGCCTGTCTCCTAAATTAAAACCTCAGTAAAAATCAAAAAGATCAGTTATCATTGAAGGCATTTTCCGTATGTTTCAAATCTGACCATGAGCCTAGACCTAGACCTGTCCTGACATGTCAGGTAAGGTGACCTGAGAAATTCCTAAACCTTGGCTATATGACTGGCACATGACTGAGACATGTCCCCAAGCCATTCCTGATGGATAAAAATCCTGTGTTGCAAATGGTACCAGACAAAGATTGACTGGAGGGATACCCCATATGGGATCACTTATAGCCTTTGTGAACAAATGAGAGTTTACAGGTGATAAGAACACACTGATCTGTGACAAGGAAGACCACAGGGATACAGAAAGTAACTTGCCAAAATGCCACCCAGACTGTGTGGGGAGCCAGGTTAATGTCTTTTGTCTCCTTTTGGGAGAGCAGGGCATTTCCTTTTAGAAAAAGGGATGAAGGCCCTTGGGAGTCCTTGTACCATTTTCTTGGTGAGAGTACTCGCTGCCCATGATAGTGCAACGCCGGAACACCATCTTGTTCTCTGTCAGGGTTCCCGTCTTGTCGGAGAAGATGTACTGGATCTGGCCCAGGTCTTCAGTGATGTTGAGGGCTCGACACTGAATGGCTGAATCTGTCTCTTCATCATACAGGTCAAGGTCGTTGTTCAGGAAGAACACTTGCCCTAGCTTCACCAGCTCGATGGACACATACAAAGAGATCGGGATCAGCACCTGAGGGGAGATAGATTCCCACGGTGTCAGAAACCAGGTGTGTTCCCCGTCTCAGGACCCTCACTAGTAGGCAGCAAAGGCATCTAACGGAGAGCTGAGGTCAACTCACAGGATGGACTTGCTCTGAGAAATTAAAGGTCAATGACTTCACATCCCCCCTTAGAATTCTTAGAGGAATTTGAGAAAGATTCAACCAGGATGTCTGGTATGAGGTACAACCACTGCTTGTTTAATGACTGAGCTATTAGTGGGGGAAGGAGCTTTAGAACCTCTGTCCAGAGTCCCCTGACCTCGCTCTGATATCTATGCCACCGAGGGCTGCCACCCACTTTTATAGGTACTCAGACCCACTGCTAATGACTGTCCACTGACTCAATACCTAATTTTCATGAACTGCTGCTGTGTGTCAGACCCTGCTGTAAGTCCTAGAAATGAGAGTCAAGAGAATAAAATCCCTGGCCTTGAAGAACTCACATTCCAGCGACAGTAAACAAACAAATACATATCAGAATGGTGGTAAGTCTCATGAAAAAGAGTAAAGAAAAGAAAAGAGGGTATAGAGTGATGGCTGGGAGGGACTCTTTTATAAACTACAACCTTTGAGCAGATAACTGAGGGTGTGAGTCCTGAGGTTATCTGTGGGAGGAGCGTTCCAGGCAGAAAGAAAGCCCAGGCCAGGCGGGCAGTGGGGGCGGGCTGGGGCGTGTGGGGAGTGATGGAGAACAGGCCTTGTACGTGAGTGAGGGGGAGGAGAGAGGTAGGAGACAGGGTCAGGGAGGGAGTCAAGGTCCAGATCATTTAGGGCCTTGTTGGCCACGGAAAGGACTTTGGATTTTACTTTGAGTGGGTATGAAACCATTGGAGGATTCTATACAGAGGACAGGATGGGGGTGTGATCTGATTCACATTTAAAAAGATTACTCTGCTGGCTGAATGAATGAGTGAATGATTAAAAAATATTCACCAATAAAAGGGCAGTAAAACAACCTCAAATACTACAAGAAATCTAACGTAGATGAAGCTTCTCCAAAGCAAAACTACAACTTCCCTTGTCTTTTTGTAGACTATTCTCTTAGAGAACATGAAGATTTTTAAAAATTGATCTCTTTGTCCCTTATTGTCTCTCATTTGTAGGTTCTGTCTATGGTTTTCTTTTTTTTT
>NW_007785696.1:0-2706 GCF_000696425.1 Galeopterus variegatus
CTGGCAGTCCCAGACCTCTCAGAGGGTCCACTCAGACAAGGCTTGAACTGATGTCAACTTACTTCATAAACTGTTGGGTCAGATCAATCTTCATATTCTTTCTGACATCTGATTCCCTGTCAAAAAATACCATGAGATGTTTGACTTCGTTGTTAATCTCTTTGTCTGAGGTCAAAGTCTTCAGGTGAGAAATTATAGCTCTGAGAGGCTGACAGACTTCCCAGGTGACTTGAGGGAGTTTAATTGGAAAGCCCGATTTCATCTTAAGTATATTTCTGAATCTCCACTATGAACTTTTTGTAAGACATACCTGCCCTATCAGCAATAAAAAGATGCTCAGATGTGTTCACTTTTGGTTTTGATAATCAATGCTCCCAGAAAGACAAAGACATTACTTAGGGGGCAGGTCACTCAGCAGACACAATTTCTTCTATGCATTTACCCATGTCCTCAATCATTTACTCATTCATTCATGCAGACATTCATTTATCCAGTTGTATTTAAGAGACAACCCGTGTTGTTTAGAATTCAGGTGTAACACTTTGGGTAAAATACTTAAACTCTCTGTGCCTCTTTTTCTTCTACTAAATAGGGATAATAATGATACCTATATCATAGGATTGTTGTAAGATGTAGAGGAGTTAACGTATATATAGTGCTGAAAACTGTGCCTAGAAAATGAAAACCACTCAGTGGACCTCAGTAATTGTTATCTACATTACTATTCTCTCATTGTATAGCATCCCATTTTATTCTACTTTATGTAGAAAGAACCATGCTGCAATTTTGCTTGTAATAAAAAAAAAACTGGATATATTTAACCAAATAAACACACATTGGTAAGGATAAAACTATATTTATTAAGTACTAATTATTTACTATGCACTGTGCTGAGTCTTTTATTCATATTAAATCATTTAATTGGTGGATCCAATGTACTATGCAGTTTCTGTATATGGTAGACAGAATGGTGACCACCAAAATTCTACTACCAAGACCCTCTGAATATATTAGGATATGTGGCAAAGGGGAATTAAGTTTGCGGATGAAATTAAGGTTGCTAATCAGGCAAATTGAAATGAGACAATCCTAGGTTACCTGAGTTGGTCCAGTATAATTGCAAGAATGCTAATAAGTGGAAAAGGGAGAAGAGAAACAGCCAGAGGGACGACAGTGCAAATAGGACTCAGCCCAATGCTGTTGGCCTTGAAGTTGGGGATGTAGCCATGAGCAAAAGAGCACAATCATCTTCTAGAAGCTGGAAAAGGCAGAAATGGATTCTCCCCTAGAGCTTCCAGAAGAAATGTAGTTCGGATGACACCTTGATTTCATCCCCACTATGAGACCTAAGTCAGACTTCTGATCTACAGAACTGTAAGATCATAAATTTGTATTATTTTAAGTCATCAAGTTTGTGATGATTGTTATAATAGATGTAGAAAACTAATGTACCATGTATGGTGCTCATTAATCATGACCAATCATGAGTTACTGCAGTGCCGTGTGCACTTTCAGACAGTGTAATAATTTCTTCTCTTCATGATATTTTTCTCTCTAGTTGAGAAGATGAGAAAGCACTATGCACAGTAAATTCTGGGAGGAGAATGAGCCAGAGAGGTGAGAGGTCTGAAAACTAAATTTGATAAGGCATGCTGGAGTAGCTGTGAGTTCTGAAGTACCTGTGATGTTCTGGAGTAATTGGAGATTTCTATTAACTGTGAGATGCTGGAGTAACTGTAGGGTTCTGGAGTAGCTGTGGGATTTGGAATAATGGTGGGTATCTAGAGTAATAGTGAAATTCTGGAGTAACTGGGGTTTTGTAGTGACTGTGGGATTCTCGAATAATTATGGGATTCCAAACTCCAGGAAAAGGAGGAGAACCTTGATAGCACCTTGAGAGATTCTTGGTCATTTTTAATGTGAGGAATATTTTTCATAAGAGTAAGAGTTTAGACTTACTTTCCACAATTGCTTTAGGAAAGTAAAACAAAGGTTCATTGGTCACAGAGGAAGAGAGCAATTCAAACTAAGGTAAAAACCAGCAAGACTGACAGCAAAGTTCTTTGTCAGGTAGATACTTCTTTCAGCTGCCAAGATGCTTGAGCAGTCAATGTGCCACCAGTGGGTCACAGAAGGACCAAGGCATTGGTACTTCTAGTTCTTGGGTAGAAAAGCAGGGACCAAGGCTCTGTCCCAGTAACTTATGACCAAGAGCAGACTTCTCCCTTTTTCTATGGGGGCTGTGCTGATATTTACATTTTCTGTGTGTTCTATAATGTGAAACATTGCAAGAAGCATTGGTGTAAAACATACTTCTTCATCTACATTGAAATAAATGATCTCCAAAAGTCTAGATTAAGACTCCATGTGAAGAGTTAGAGAAGGAAAAGAAAGAGGGTGATCAAAACCCATATTGATTGAGCTAGTCTTTCTCTCATTTGATACCTCATTTAATCCTCACCACAGTTCCACAGGTAGGCATTATTGGTTTCCAATCTATTTAGTGAGGTACAGCTGCTGTGTACAAATCAATTAGGGAACAATCAATTAAGGAAATGTTAGATGGCATGGGACTGGTTAGGTACAGGTGGAGGACAGAGAGCTGGGTTGGCTGTCATGGTATAAGGAGCTACTCCCTGGAAGAACTGAAACTACCTGTGGCTAAATGGGAACATCTGGCTAGGCTTGGCTGGGGGCGGGGGGCGG
>NW_007785697.1:0-250 GCF_000696425.1 Galeopterus variegatus
GCCTGAACAGTCACAGCACCTTCCTTCACGAGGCTCCCAGGCCCCACTTCCAAACCACCTCGTATTTCTACCAAATCATCCTGTAAAAGCAGATCTGACCATGTCAGTCCCCTGTGCAAACCCTGAGGGTGGTCCCCAAGGCTTATGGTGCCAAGTCCGAACAACCAAACTGGTTTTCAAACAGTCATTGTTTGGACCTTTGTAATTTTTATTCTTACTTTATTATCCAGCTATACTGGTCTTCTCGATT
>NW_007785697.1:2392-2706 GCF_000696425.1 Galeopterus variegatus
GAAACTGGGTAATTTATAAAGAAATAAAATTTATTTCTTACACTTTCAGAGGCTGGGAAGTCTGAAGTCCAGGAAACACATCTGGTAAGGTCTTGTTGGTAGTAAATCTGTACAACTCAGGGTGTCACATGGCAAGAATGGCTTGAGCAAGACAGAGACAAACCTTTTCACCTGCTCTCCTTACAAAGCCATCAGAACTACACCCATGGCCACGATTAAACCATCAATGGATTAATCCATTCACTAGGTCATGATCCTCACAATCTAATCACCTCATAAAGGCCCCACCCTTCAATTACCATAATAGGATTTCC
>NW_007785698.1:0-516 GCF_000696425.1 Galeopterus variegatus
AACATACTTGGATTGACCAAAAGAAAAGTAAAGGAAAAAGACCAACATAATACAGGATAATTGGAATTGGATGTAGGATCCTAGCTCTGCCACCTGTTTCTTATGTAGCCATGTGGAAGTCACTTCACTTCTCTAGACCTTAGTTTTCTCATATTTAAGTTAGGGGAGAAAGGTACAGAACTGGACTAGACAACCATTGATGGTCCCTTCCAGATCCAATATTCTGTTACACATAAATGTATTTGAGGTATCTGATGAAACTGCACCAAAAAAAAAAAAAGTACTAACTTTTAACACTTACTATTATGTGCCAGGCCTTGAGAATTTAGCAATAAAAGTGGCAAATATGTCCCTGCCCTCACTGAGTATAATGGTAGAAGGAAAGACAAATATTAAAAATATAAACACAACAATTCCAATTAATTCACAACCTTAATTAATGAATAAGTTGATTGATTATAGGAGCTATGAATACTTTTAAATTTTTTAAATAATTTTTAATAGTTTTAAAGAAAA
>NW_007785698.1:2256-2706 GCF_000696425.1 Galeopterus variegatus
GTATACTCTACATTACCTAGAAATAAACAACCAGCCAGAAATAAGTATCGGACCAGAGGAAAACTAGGAGGTTCTAGAGCCTGTAGAGAATTGGATATTCATGTCGATGGGAATAATTTCAGTTTGTGGCAAGATAGAATCTAATTAGTATGATTGTCCTAGAATCGATTAGTATGATTGGTTAGATAACAAAAGAGTTGAGAAGATGTTCAGCATATGGACTTTCAGGATATTCCCTGGTGGTTAACAATGAGGACAGACACAGATATGGTCAATTTATCTTGTTCTTTGCATGGTAAATCCATGGACAGAAATAGTGTTCTTGCTGTTTATATGATGAAGTAGAATCATTTCAGTAATTACCAACAAAGCCATAAACTGACTACAGAGCTGATGGAAAGATTCACCACCTGACTACAAAATTAGGACAGTTGGTAACAAAGTTGAGCT
>NW_007785699.1:0-254 GCF_000696425.1 Galeopterus variegatus
TTCTGGGTGTGTCCATGAGGTGTTTCCAGGCAAGTACGGAGTGGACTGAGTGGGGAATATCCACCCTCGGTGAGGACAGAACAGAGAATAAGAGGAAAGGCAATTTCCTCTTTCTCCTTGTTGTAGTCCGTTTTGTGTTGCTATGACAGAACTACCTGAGACTGGGTAATTTATAAACAAGAGAGGTTTATTGGGCTTACGATTCTGAGACAGTTGCATCTGGCACGGGCCTCAGGCTGCTTCTACTCATGGCG
>NW_007785699.1:2423-2706 GCF_000696425.1 Galeopterus variegatus
CCAGCTTCTGGAAGCATTGACAGTTACAAGAACTCATCTGAATCCCTCTCCATGAATTGTCAGGCTGTGGTGCCCAGGGACATGCCTCCGCCTGTGGGTGGATGGGGCGGGGCTGGTGGAGGTGGAAGAGACAAGGAGTGCACATAGTGCACTGCTGCCTTGCTTCAAGGAAGGACGACTCTGATCTTAGCTCCAGACCTTTCTGTGGGAGAGGCTCAAATATTCTGCCTTTTCTGCAAAGCCATCACCATTCAATTTCTTCCTTTGCTCAAACACACTTCCT
>NW_007785700.1:2461-2706 GCF_000696425.1 Galeopterus variegatus
TGGGGGAGGGCAGACCTGGGTGTGATTCTTTCTGTGTTTCTGGCACAAAGCAGAGAGGAGTGATGGGGAAATGGGCCCTTCTGTGGACACGGTTCTTCTCCAAACACTTTTCTCCAAATATGAGGGTACTTTCAAAAAGTTAGTGGAAAAATGGAATCAAAAGATAATAGTAATTCTTTCATGAATTTTTTGACGTACCCTCATATATGATTTTTACAAAGCTGGAGAGCATTTCCTGCTCAGTG
>NW_007785701.1:0-601 GCF_000696425.1 Galeopterus variegatus
TGTGTCAGAATCAGTCCTGTACTAAATGGTATGAGCCGTTAGGCTTTATAACCAGAAGTATGGGTGTATTGAAAGGCGAGTGGGTAGGCTATAAGAGATGAGAAGAAAAGAGGTTGTGTACAATGGGTTTTAAGCCTATTAGGTGTTTGTTAGCGATGGGGTACTGTGGGACATCAGGGAACAAAGAGGGGTTCCACAATTTAACAAGGATAGGGGAATGGTGCATAGCAATGGAAGGAGAAGAAACATCCAATGCTACAGGATTAAACTTGTCCGAGGGGGAGGGGAAGGTGGAAGCCCTAGGGGCCAGGTCTGGGTGCAGCCTATAATAGGAGTATTGTAGCTGGAGTTAAAGTGTTTAGGGTAAGAGTAGCTTTGAATTTGAACAGAAAGTTCCATCCCAGTAAGGGGGTTGGGCATTGAGGCATTATTAAAAATTTGTGTGTGAATTGGGTATGATGGAGGGTGGAGGAAAGGGGTTGAGTGATCCATGGGGGGTATTCTGATCCTATGACCCCTACTATTGTGATAGAGGATGGAGGTTTTGGTCTTGCATGTTCAGGAAGGGTAGAATAAGTGGCCCCTGTATTGATGACAAAAG
>NW_007785701.1:2248-2706 GCF_000696425.1 Galeopterus variegatus
GGGGTGGGGGAGTGGCTGAGGACAAAGAGAGGGAAAAGGTGGACGGGCTGGCGAAGGATTTGACTGCGGAGGTAGTCAAGGTGGTCCATACGGGTAGCAGAGTAGTCTGATGGATTAAAAGATTAATCTATGTCCGGAAAGGGGAGGTCAAGCATGAGCTAGGAGAATTTGAGATGTAGGACAGTTTTGACAGGGAGAAAAAGCAGAGATAGAAGAAGAAGGCTTGGATCATAAGGAATCGCTTCAGCCTTTGCCGTTTCCATGAGTATCTAAATCAAGAGTGCCATCTTGTGGCCACTGAGACCCATTGTAATGAGGTGTTCAAATTTTAATGTCTCCCTGGAGACTAAGAGATTGGCCAGGAGACAGCCCAGAGGTGTAAAGTGTGGAGTACAGTAGAAAATGAGACGTTTAGGTTTGGATTGTGAGGATCCCATTTAGAGGGTGAGAAAGGAAAC
>NW_007785702.1:0-277 GCF_000696425.1 Galeopterus variegatus
CAACATTTCTAATTGGCCAACTCTTCCAAACTCTCTACTGGTCTCTGCTAAAAATGTCTTCTTTCTAACTCACCTTCTTGCTGCCATAAAAATGACTTCTCTGAAGCCCAGACACAACCTGGAGCGCTAATAGAGATTGTGGGTAGTAGGGATTTAGTTTGGGAGCTTCCATCCATTAGAAAGTACTTGAATCCCACTCCACTGCCTTTAGTTACATGGCCTTAAACAAGCTATTTATTCCCTCCAAGCTTCCTTGATAATAAGAGACTGGGACTCT
>NW_007785702.1:2248-2706 GCF_000696425.1 Galeopterus variegatus
GGTGGTGAAAACAACAGTATTGAAACTGGGTCAGGATAAGCTCTTTAGAAAATGAAATCCAAACCAAGAAAAAAACAGTAAAGAACACTGACCATAAGAGGATTATTTGATAGAATTTTTGTCTCAGACACATACACACATATGTGCATATTATACACACGAGTGTGCATAAGTATACCTATATTGGGTTGTAACATTATGAACTCCAGTAGTGTTAAAAAAGTTAGAAAGATACTGTTATTGAGCAACATCAAACATCTCCGTCTGTCACTCATCTATTTGCCCTGCCACAGCATAGAGAAGGCAAGGCTTCCAAAGTCATTCAAGGCATTGGAAGTTTAGGAATGAATTAGATTAGCAACATCTCAAGACCAATCCTGGATAAATGAGAAACTGTAGAAAATTGGAGCAGACTGGCTCAGGAATTTCTTAGGTATTAGCAAAAAAATGAATTTTTT
>NW_007785703.1:0-296 GCF_000696425.1 Galeopterus variegatus
GTGAGAAAACTTATGGTACAGACCACATGTCTACATCTTTAGTGATTATGGGAGATAGAAACTGGTAGCATTGGTTGGCATAAACGATAACAGAGGAAGTGCTCTTTACACATGGTGGAAAAGCAGCACCAGGGAGCTGGGTGATTCCTGACCCCAACCCCTGCCTCCTGTCTAGAAGCATGGAGGTCAAATAGCAGCCTCTACCAGAGAGGGAAGCAAGAGACTGTGTGCCTTCGGGGAAAAGCAGGCATCAACTAATGGTGGTGGAAGGACATTGTAAAGAAGAAAATGTTGAA
>NW_007785703.1:2344-2706 GCF_000696425.1 Galeopterus variegatus
CGCTCATTTACTTCTCTAGACCTACTTCAAGATTCAGATTTATGGAGCCTGAAGCTTATACGGTTTGTGGGGAGGAGTGCTCTGCAAGATAAGTATCATAAAATGAACATGTAAAAACATTACTCGGGTCCAAGAAACTTAGAAGGGGTTCGTGCTGGGACAACTTCAAGCAAAATTCACCGCTAGCCCCTCTTCACAGCAACTTGCACATCACGTCCAAATCGCTCTTCTCTTCTAAACATTCTCTACAAATGTCCATTTCTCACAGATTCTCCTTTCCCCTTTCATCTCTTCCCCAGTGCCTCTTGATTCATGAATTTCTTCTAATGGAAATCACTTTAACCTGTCTAGTCATCTACTAG
>NW_007785704.1:0-365 GCF_000696425.1 Galeopterus variegatus
CAGTATTGACTTTCTGCCTGCTTTCTCCTATATATTTTATGCATTTTTCCTCAATTCTTCTTATTTATATTATTTTACCACAAAGGACGATATATCTGTTTCTAATTTTATTTTTTTTAACTGTTCAACAAGCATTATTGTTCCAATAGTCACTATTTCACAGAAATATATTACCCAATATATAATATGCTTTATATTTATATAAAGCACTATTTCTAATCAATGTACCCCACCATTAATCCATCCACTCACTCCTCCCACAAATATATAAAAGGAAAAGAAGAGAAAATCAAACTCCTCCAAACAGAAATGCCATTGCTCTAGGAAAAACATTCAAAATGCCATTCCGTTACCAACATATAGAA
>NW_007785704.1:1715-2706 GCF_000696425.1 Galeopterus variegatus
ATTTTGTGTTAACTTTAGAAAATATATGTGCAAACCATTATACACTGAAATATGTTGCACACCTGACATTGGAGTACTTTTTAAGTTTTAGATAATGCATATTAGAATATTTGAAATATATTGGGTTTTGATTTAGACTTGTGAATTTTTGTTAAAAAGTATAATAGAATTGTACTGTTTGTAACTTCATTGCAATGTTTAGGAATAACCATACTTAACATATTTATCATTTTCATTTATTAGATTTACATGAGTAAAACGAGATTTTTTTTTTCATTGAAAAACTTAAAAATCAAATGGAATATGTTAAATTAATTTTTAAAATTTATTAAAGGTTTTAATGAACTAGATTTGTATAATGGAGCATATGTTAAGTTTTCTTAATTTTGAGAATTATTTTATTTATAAATAGAATGATAGAAAAGTTATACTTAGTTTTAAAATATAAAGATTTTTAAATTGACAAATACAAAAAAATTCAAAATACACTCATTTTTCAGAGCAAAAAAGCTCACATTAACATAAAAATTATTTATATTACTGCAGAATAAATGTTGATCCTCAAATGTTATTAGAATTATTGGGGTAACTAATCTTTCAAGGTTTTGTGAGTAGTTCGAGATTATTTCAAACTGTATATAAAACTTTTAATTTCAGTTATAAATACAATCTAAATTTATAGTTACATCTAAATTATATCTAGATCTAGAATACTCAATGCCAGTTCATGAAATAAAAATATAATTTTGCCAAAGTAAATTAAAATAAATAGATGACAATTTAAGGCAAATTTGTAAAGTTTCAAAGATAGTAATATTTATTTAAGTATACATCTTAAAAATAGCTGATATATATTAGTTTCCTGAAAGAAAAGCATGCATTTTTATTATGTAAAAAGTTATAACTTGGTCATGGAAGTGAGGAGACAGGAAATTTATAAAAATGTACTTAATGACAATGTGACACTTCAATATTTTTTAGTATAGCCCCA
>NW_007785705.1:0-344 GCF_000696425.1 Galeopterus variegatus
TGGTTCCCAGTCAAAGCAGCCACTGTGCTGTTTACAGTCGTGAACCCCATGCTGAATTTCCTCCTCTACGTCCTCACAAACAAAGATGCAAAGTGGATGCTCAGGTTAATCAACTCCAATCTACATTCTTGCTCAATGCAATTCAATTAAATGTATATGTATTTCAATTCTAACTGTTTTCAGTTTTTTCATATACATTGTTGTTGACAGTTTACCTTTATTTTTAATAAAGTATAAATTATTCTTTTAATTGATTAAATATTGCATTGCCATTATTTGCTATGTTCATAATATTTTACAATTATCTCTGGTTTCTTTAGATGTAATGCATTCTGATTCACTTC
>NW_007785705.1:2452-2706 GCF_000696425.1 Galeopterus variegatus
AAATAATTTAGAAAAATGCATCTCTCACAATGACACCAGACACAGTGTTTCAACAAATTGTTTGTTTGGAAGCCCATTGAGGAATACCTTGATTATAATTCCCTGGGGTCTATATCTCCATAGTCATGGGGGCAGGTATAAGACCCAGAGAAAACAGGAGTTACAACTGTGTATACAGCCTTCAGTTTTTTCCTCGTACTCTCTGAGATTTGTTATGACCTGAAAATTAAATGCTGTTTTACTGGCACCTTTCT
>NW_007785706.1:0-2706 GCF_000696425.1 Galeopterus variegatus
TCATTTTCTTCTAAAATGCAAATAATCCCAGGAAGGATAACATTCAAAATCATTAATACGCAGTGTTGTGCTTATAGGAAATTCCCAGTAAATATCTGTTGAATGATTGAGTTGGTTTATTTGATTACTGATTGAAGTGCTTAAAAATAAAAGAGTTTATTAAACATTGGAAAGAGAAGGTATACTGAAAAAAGGGCTGAAGAGCATCTGGAAACCAAATAGGGAGAGAACAGTGGAACTTGCTGTCTTTTAGAAAGGGTTCAGCATTGTACAATGGGAATATATGTCCCAAGAGACACCAGGAAGCTGCATTTTGGCAGACTTCTTTCAAAGTAGGTGCTTCTTTATGGTAGTTCCTAGACTATTGCAAATCCTCCTTAATTCTCTCCACCTCCCAGCCCATGACTTATTGCTGGAGGTGCACTCAGATTTTGTTCTGCCTCTGTTCATGTCCCACCATGACAACTCCCTTAGAACCGGGTAAGCATTAGGAAATGCATAGGAATTTAGTTTATTATCATTTATAGGAATGTGGCTGGTGATGGAAGCAGCTAGCCATGGGCTCTGTGCAGAGATTGTGGAATGAGACAGCAGAACAGATAGAGCTGATTTTTCTTTTCCTTCCTCTGCCATGCTCTCAGACTGTTTTCTGGCTGTCTAGAACTTTACTCAGACCTTGTGTTCTGCATTTATCTTGGTGAGATGTTAGAAAGAGAGGGAAGGGAAGCGAAAAGGGGAATACGGAGAAGGAAAGGGAAAGGAAAGGAAACTGATTAAAGTAAGTCATTCTGAGGGATAAAGGACAATTTTACCTACTCCAATGATTTCAAGGGTAGTTGTATTTTAACAGAGGAGCTTATGAATTTAAATGAATCACTGCTTAGTAGCATTTCAGTTTCTAGGACAGTGTGTGGAGGTAACATGAGGACAGAAAGGTTATCTTAATTCCATCAGTAAGATGCCCCTCATTGGTACTCTGCCTTTCCTACAGCCATGGAGGTACATCATTGATTCTTATCTGAGATCTTTCCCAAGGTAGTAATGATATCTACAATGCCTTTTTTTGCAGTACTTTTTTTTTTTACTTTGCTTTTTACTAGAATTATATCAACTCAGTGTGAATGCACACTAATTATTTCCTGCTGATCAGAAGGTCAGAATATCATCAGTAAAATAGGCCATTAATAGAGCCTACCTCATAGAGTTGTGAGGCTTAAATGAATTACAATAAGTAAAGCTTCTGGCATAGTGCCTGACACTATGTGCTCAATAAATGTTAGCTTTATTATCTGTCTACTTTTATTACTGTCTTTTAGCTAACTATCATTAGTATAATGATAATACATGCTCATGCTAAAAAAAATTTAAACAGTTGAGACTGGATGAGTTAAACCTGTATCTAGCCTGTCCCCCAGTCCTATTCCCCAGATGAAACTTTTGTTAATATTTCCAGCAGAAATTTTTTGGATTATTTCTTATCCCTCTAAGATTGTGTTAAGGTCATGATGTCACCATTTCTTCATATACTCATTCTTTAGAGATGTGTATCATCTTAATAATCTTAACTTTATGTACATATAACTTAAATTATACTCTTACAACAAAATTACTTTAAATCTGAGGACTCTGTACCAGGAGTTCTGACTCTTTGGTGATGAATTACTAAAAGCTAAATAGACAAGGTAGGAGGCAGAGTATTTGCTGATGGAAAAGATGGAAGGAAGAAGAGATTAGTGAACACTAGTAGTGAAATATTACCAGTTAGACATAGGAATCAGGGTCACCAGGTGCTTTTCTAGGCATGGGCTGATAAAGTGCATGAACATTACTGGAGAGAGTCATTGATGGAGGCATCAGATCCTTGATCAACCGGGGTATACCTTCAATAGATATTTCTTTCCTTTTCTTTGATTTGTATTGATTAATACAGAAAGTAGGTCCATCGGGTTTGGGCTACTATTCCATATATATTAGGAATCATCTACAGAAAAAATATTTTTAAAAGCCTGGAACAGTGGCTTTCAAATCTTTTGACTATAACCCACGATAAGAAATACTTTTATATAGTTAGCTATATATATGTGTGTATATATAAAACTACCTGTCACACAATCTATTTTCTGTTCAATTCCACTTAAAAGTATTATTGTTTGATACCCATTAATTAATTTCATGATCCATTTATTGTGATCAGCAGTTGAAAAACCCTAGTCTGGAGTTTATCACACATTTGACAGTAACTTCTGGAGAGATGTGATGATGCGTCTCAGAACCTGGCAGTCACTTTGTAGTGCTATGATTACGTGACTTTATAGTCATAGGGTTATCTGTGGATCAACAGCTATGGGTAGGCCCACACTCATATTGTAAATACTTAGACAAAAACAGAAGAGAAGTATGGTTTTGAGAACGGCTGATATAAAATCAGTACACCGTCCAGATATTACAGACATTTTTATAATGTGCTGATTTTCAATCCTGGCTGCACATTAGCATTAAATGATAAACTTTTAAAAAATGTTGTCATGACTCTATCCCATTGAATCAGAAGCTTTAGAGGTGATATATTTTAATGTTCCTTAAGTGTTTCTAATGTGCAGACATGGCTGAGTATCATTTTGGTTAGGGGAGGAGGAAGCAAGATAAAAAAAGTAGCTTTCAGTAGAAGGAGTATTTCCTTAGTAAGAAAGAGGTTGTAGTGAAAAA
>NW_007785707.1:0-2706 GCF_000696425.1 Galeopterus variegatus
CATAGCCACGTGAGCTAATTCCCCTAATAAATCCCTCTCATATAATTATAACTTATCCTATCGATTCTGTCTCTCTGGAGAACCCTAACTAATACAGATCCTAAGAAAAAGAGGACCAAGGAGGAAGACTTTGCCAGGATGGACTTCCTATAGCAGATGGTGATCTGATTCCAATGACTGTTAGGGACTATCTAGACAGAAAGATCCCTAGAGTGGTGAACGGCGATTCTACAGATAACAAATTGTTTCTAGTGTGCTACACTTTCTTTAGGAACCATCCCTTACTATTTTAGAGCTATTTTTGTCAAGATTATCTCTACCAATCATTGGAATCATATGATTCTTTATATTCCATCATCAAGCAACAAATAATATGGAATTTGGTCTTTGGAATGTACCTACCCACAAAGAGAAAAAAGGCCTGGGAAGAGTTCCATATTATTTGGAGCACCTCTAATTTTCCCTGGTATTTCAATTTGTTAAAAAGCAGCTGCCCCCCACCCACCCACATAAGCCAATTTTTAAAAAGTATATAAAATCATATAATCATAAACTTTTAGAGCTAGGAAAGACTTTGAAGTTCTTTTAGGCCAATATTTATCAAAGTTCAGTTCCAAACTGACCATTTGCTTTGATGTGTTTGTCAAAAAGGTGGAGTAAGTCTGCACTCCAGACTTACTAAATCAATGTCTGTAGAGATTGAACATTGGAATCTGTGATTTTATACCCCTACACACACTGAAATGTGAGAACTTTAAATATATGCACTCATGCCTTATTATTAATCAGAAAACTTTGAACCACGGGTGCAGATAACTTGTTGATAGTCACAATTTATGTTTATAAAATATCTTGTCTTATAAATATATCAGTTATTCTAAGACTATCTTATAAAAACAGTGTTTCTTTTTTGGAGGCTGGATGGTATGGGGATCCGAACCCTTGACCTTGGTGTTATCACACCGTGTTCTACCCAAATGAGCTAACCGGCCATCCCCAAAACAACAGTTTTTTACAGAGTAACTTCTACACACTAGGCAAAAGGCTGACACACTTGTTTATATTATTTAGAGCAAGAGGGATTATGATTTAAATGGTAGTGACTAAATGGATTATTGTAAAAGAAAGAAAATGATCTGCACAGACCCTAAGAAAAAAGAGAACCAAGGAGGAAGACTTTGCCAGGATGGACTTCCTATAGCAGATGGTGATCTGATTCCAATGACTGTTAGGGACTATCTAGACAGAAAGATCCCTAGAGTGGTGAACGGCGATTCTACAGATAACAAATTGTTTCTAGTGTGCTACACTTTCTTTAGGAACCATCCCTTACTATTTTAGAGCTATTTTTGTCAAGATTATCTCTACCAATCATTGGAATCATATGATTCTTTATATTCCATCATCAAGCAACAAATAATATGGAATTTGGTCTTTGGAATGTACCTACCCACAAAGAGAAAAAAGGCCTGGGAAGAGTTCCATATTATTTGGAGCACCTCTAATTTTCCCTGGTATTTCAATTTGTTAAAAAGCAGCTGCCCCCCACCCACCCACATAAGCCAATTTTTAAAAAGTATATAAAATCATATAATCATAAACTTTTAGAGCTAGGAAAGACTTTGAAGTTCTTTTAGGCCAATATTTATCAAAGTTCAGTTCCAAACTGACCATTTGCTTTGATGTGTTTGTCAAAAAGGTGGAGTAAGTCTGCACTCCAGACTTACTAAATCAATGTCTGTAGAGATTGAACATTGGAATCTGTGATTTTATACCCCTACACACACTGAAATGTGAGAACTTTAAATATATGCACTCATGCCTTATTATTAATCAGAAAACTTTGAACCACGGGTGCAGATAACTTGATAGTCACAATTTATGTTTATAAAATATCTTGTCTTATAAATATATCAGTTATTCTAAGACTATCTTATAAAAACAGTGTTTCTTTTTTGGAGGCTGGATGGTATGGGGATCCGAACCCTTGACCTTGGTGTTATCACACCGTGTTCTACCCAAATGAGCTAACCGGCCATCCCCCAAACAATAGTTTTTTACAGAGTAACTTCTACACACTAGGCAAAAAGGTGATACACTTGTTTATATTATGTTTAGCAATCATGCAAAAATAGGTGTTTCAACTCTCTGAGCCTCTCAGTGTTCATGCCGGAAAGTTGGAATAAAAATAGTTCCCATTTCTTGGATTTAAATGAGATAATATATGCAACGTGCTTAGCACAGAACCTGGCAAAAAGTAAGTGCACAATAAAAGTTAGCTGTTATCACCACTATTATATGTTCACATTTTACGCATGGAGAAACTAAGACATATTACATTAGGTAACACATTCAAAGGAAAGTGGAGGAGAATGTTGGATAGGAAACGTGGAGACAGAATTCAAGTCTCCATGTGCTTGATTACAAAACCTAATTTTTCCCACTACTCCACACTAGTTCTTGTATGAGCGTGATCAATGAAGTTCAATTTCCCATCAAACATAATTATTCTTCTTTAGCCCTTTGTCCAGTCCTAGGCTTTTGATAAATACTTGTTTACTGTTGTCTCATCCTGGGAAGTGGCACAGCAGGAGTTGAGTGAGGAATTCCTGTATATGTTTAAAGGCCTGTGCCTCAACTTCTTTATACCCCAGAGAAATTCAGTAATATGACTGGCAGTAAACTGAGAAAAACAAAAATTGGGGA
>NW_007785708.1:0-353 GCF_000696425.1 Galeopterus variegatus
CCAAGCACAAAATGGCTGCCAACTCCTCCCTTTCCCTTTATGAGAAGCCTCGTGACTTCTGTGAAATAGAAATCCTTTTGCTGGCACAAGGGCACAATTCTCCACCCTTGTCGCATATCTTCTGCACCAGCACAGAACCCCTCCTTGACTGTGTCGGCCAGCCCGTGGTGCTCTACAGCCTATATAAGCCCTCCCACCCCGACACCTGGTGCTGCTCTCCACTTTGAGGGCAGCCCCGGCTGCTGCCCTCCATTTTGTGTGCAGCCCAGCAGATTCTTTCCCTTTAATTAAACCTGATCGGTACCCATCTTTTCAGCTCACTTCCTTTCAATGCAGACAATAAAACACACATA
>NW_007785708.1:5130-6136 GCF_000696425.1 Galeopterus variegatus
TTCCTTCCTTCCTTCCTTCCTTCCTTCCTTCCTTCCTTCCTTCCTTCCTTCCTTCTTTTGTGGCTGGCTGGTAAGAGGATCCAAATGCCCAACCTTGGTGTTATAACACCACACTCTAACCAACTAAGCTAATTAATATCTTTACTCCTAAATCAGTGATCATGAAAACTTTTCTTGCAAAAGCACAAAGATCACAGTTTAGAAATCCTTCAGTGAAATAATTCCTTTCTCAAAGTGAACAAAGATTGATAAATAACAATAGAAATGAAAACATATGGGCCGGCCCCGTAGTGCACTTGGTAGAGTACGGTGCTTGGGTGCACAGTGGTGCTCCTGCCATGGGTTTGGATCCTGTGTAAGGATGTCCTGTGTGCTCACTGGCTGAGCGTGGTTCGGGTGACACCAAGCCAAGGGTTGCGATCCCCTTACCGGTCACAAAAAAAGACAAAAAAAAAAAAAAAAAAAAAAAAAAAAAAGCATATGGTATTCCTTAGTAATTTAGCATATTTATGCAGAGTAAATTGTATATATAAACTTTAAACATAGGAGTGGTGATTTAGATTTTGTTAGGTTAGTACCAGTGACACCTTTGAAAGAAGAAAATGCTATTATCTTTTTAACCATATAAACAGGCCAGAAACAGTTGTGTCAACGTAATTTTAGGTCTTCATGTTTCTTTCATGAAGTTTTAATTCATTGGTTGTGATTCCATCCTCTAATAAGAATAACAATGAGTAGCATCCATTGAGGGTCTTAGTAAGAAGCGGGTCCTGTTCTGACTGATTTGCATCTATTATTTCATTTAATTTTCACATCAATTCTCATTAATTTACTTAGTAAACATATACAGAAAGTCTACAATATGGCTTACATTTCGCCAAGTCCTGCTGAACTACTCTTGAGGAAAAAAAAGAAAGTAAAAGTTCAAAACAAACACATGAAAACAACCAAAAACACCCCCAAATCTAGCCTTAACCTTCATAGAGCTTACAGCCTGTCTCTGCCT
>NW_007785708.1:6857-7836 GCF_000696425.1 Galeopterus variegatus
CACAAGCAATGTCGTGTAGTACAGTGGAAAGATCACTGCAGTGTGGCCCCTGGACCAGCAGCACTGGAACCATCTGGGAACTTGTCAGAAGTGCAAAAATCTCTGGATCTGAAGTAGACCTACTGAATCAGAAACTCTAGGGGTTCAGCCCAGCAGCCATCAGTGGTTAAAAAGGACCTCCAGGTCATTCTGATGCAATCCAGAGTTTAAAATCCACTGCTGTACTGCAAACCTACCTCTGTGACTTTAGGCCAATTAATTCCTACTCTCTGGTAATCAGTCTGCAAACTAATAAAATGCAAGGGCAGATCATATGGTTTTGACCATATATAGAATTATAGCCTCCCACCTTTGACAGGCTATAATTCTGCTCTTACAAACTCCTGGTAAATTTATTAACACCTCTTATGTGCCAGGCACTTTGTCAGCTGCATGATGTATGGTATTTCAAATAATCATAGGAAATCTATAAAACACAAAACTAAGGTTAAGGAACCTTGTGTAACCTGTTCAGGGACACTAAAATAGTTCATTATGAAGCTAGGACTAGAATCCAAGATGTTGGTCTCCAAAACTGTGCACTAAATCACTTTGTTGTACAAATCCATGGAACTGCATGTAACATTGCTGACCCATTTTATTTTTTTTATTAAGCATTCACAGTCAGGAATAATTGTATCCTAGTTTTTGATTGGTGAACAGAGACTGCTAGTAGAAGTTTCCAATGGAGGACAGATGCAAACTGAAACCCGAATATTCCTGTGTTATTGTTACCGAAACCCCAAAGGCCCATTTGCTTGCCATGCAATAGCCAATAATTGAGAGATGAGCGCTGGTGTAAGGACAGGTAGCTTTTGATCAAGAAGCCAGCAGCTTGGGGGAATGGTAGACTCATGTCTCAAAGATTATCCCAACTTTTCCCAAACTTGTCAAAGGGTTTTATAGGGACAGGTGGTAAGGGGCTGATTCATGGTGACCT
>NW_007785709.1:0-353 GCF_000696425.1 Galeopterus variegatus
GACCAAGCTCTTCGATCTAAGTGAACTCATCGGACAGTGCTAATTGATCTAAGTAAACTCAATAGACCGAGCTCATCGATCTAGATAAAGTCATCAGACCAAGCTCATCCATCTAAGTAACGTCATCAGTCAAAGCTCATCGATCTAAGTAAACTCATGAGACCTAGCAAATCGATCTATGTAAACTCATCAGACTGAGCTAATTGATCTAAGTAAACTAATCAGAATAAGCTCATCGATCTAAGTAAACTCATCAGACACAGCTAATTGATCTAACTAAACACATCCGACAAACCTCATCGGTCTAATTAAACTCATCACACCAAGCTCATCGATCTAAGTAAACTCATCAG
>NW_007785709.1:2450-2705 GCF_000696425.1 Galeopterus variegatus
AAGTAAACTCATCAGACCAAGCTCATCGATCTAAGTAAACTCATCATACAGAGGTAATTGAACTAAGTAAACTCATCCGACCAAGCTCATCCATCTAACTAAAGTTATCAGACCAAGGTCATCGATCAAATTAAACTCATCAAACCAAGCTCATTGATCTAAGTAAACTCATCAGGCTGAGCTTATTGATCTACGTAAACTAATCATACCAAGCTCATCGATCTAAGTAAACTCATCTGAGCAAGCTCATCGATC
>NW_007785710.1:0-413 GCF_000696425.1 Galeopterus variegatus
ACTCAGTCACCTAGAGGCACGGGACTGGACCAACTGACCTGCTGTTGGACTAGCCTTGAGGTTCTGACAAACTAGAGATGGTAATTCAGAGTGGCGACATGGACCAGATTTAGGAGGAAATAAAATCACTTTTCTTTAGGAGGGGTAGGTAAGACTGAAGAAAGAAGCCAATTATGTAAGGGTTTTGCAAGAAGTATTTACAGATATTTCCCCCCTCCCTAACTTTGGGTTTTGCAATTGCTTGCAGTGGATTTAAGCTTAATCCAAACAGTACATAGTTTTATCTTTTCTTTTGCCTTCATACAATTCAATCCCCACATTATAAGAATTACCAATTGTACTTTACTTATCACTGCTGAATAGAAGTGGATTTATCTTGCTGGATCTTTGGTACGATGGGATATGGAGGAACA
>NW_007785710.1:2504-2705 GCF_000696425.1 Galeopterus variegatus
GCAAGGGAGGCAGAGGGGTGAGGTGAGGGTTCAGGGAAGGGTACTACTTTCTCAGCTCAAAGAAAGAGGAGCCAGCAGCCTAAGTGGGCCAAAGGTTTAGGTCTTTGGCAGAGGGTAGTGAATGTGGGGAAATGGCCAGCTGCATTCAAAGTCAAAGAAACCTGAGGTTTAAGTGCTAGGTTAGAAAATACTGGATTTCCT
>NW_007785711.1:0-2705 GCF_000696425.1 Galeopterus variegatus
TGCATGACGGGGTCATAAGAAACAGAGATGTGGGAGCAACATGTCAGGGTTCTTGGAGCACCGTGCAGAAAGAACAGCACTTTTCCTGGCCTGGGTGGCCTGTGGGTCTAACTGGGTGGGCATGTGATGCCCGCCCGGCCTGGCAAGACAGGACAAGAAATGAATCAACTGCCCAGCGCAGTGGTATGTGCTGTTTGTGCAGAAAGAACAACACTTTTCCTGGCCTGGGTGGCCTGTGGGTCTAACTGGGTGGGCATGTGATGCCCACCCGGCCTGGCAAGACAGGACAAGAAATGAATCAACTGCCCAGCGCAGTGGTATGTGCTGTTTCCAAGCTGCCTAGCTCATGAGTACTGCACAATCCAGCAGCCCACTCTAATTTGTCACACCAAAGGCTGCCTTCTTAGTAAACAGTTGTCCACACTTCTGTTGGTTCTGAGTCACCACTTAGTGTTCCAACTGAAATGCCAGTGCCGTCCTTAGAATACACCAGGCACTGTGAAAGCGAGGAGGTGGGCTGGGCGGGACAGCACTTCCCGTGGAGACTTCCGTGTCCTGCCTAGGAGCAGAGCCTCCAGCCAGGGCTCCACAAGCGATCACAGCAGGGCAGCTCCTGCTCACAGCTGCCGCGATCTTGGCGAACCCCTTCTTTACACAGCTGAGAAAGCTGGAGTTGAACTGGTTCAGTGACTTGCCCAGAGTCCACAGTCTTTATATGACCCAGCTCCTACCCTCTCCTACATCACCCCACCTAGTCCCCCGTGCATCCTCTTCCCAGTCAACTGATGTCATATCTGTTCCTTGAGTGTGCCATGTTATTCCACTTCTCTTGCACATGTGTCCTGTCAACCTGGAATGCCATAACTGCTCCTCCATGGCTGGTGTTCAGCTCATTCTCCAAGATCCTACTCGAGCATCCTTTCTTCCAGAAACCGTCCTGACCAACTGTCCCTCCCCAGCATCTCCCCCGCCCCATCAAAGCAGAGCTGTTCACTGTGATCTCTGGGCTACATGTGCTACGTCCCCTTAGCTGCCCATCACCCTGGATCACGTCACTTGTTAGAATCTGCTTGCCTTCCCTAAGCCACGGAGACAAGTGGCAGTTAGAATCGAGTTCAGCTGCCCGTACCAAAAGCCCAGTTAATCAATTCTTAGACAAATTAGGGTCTATTTTTTATTTTTTGGTAGCCAATGTTGCCATGATAATTCTATGATATCATTAGGGCCCCAGTTTCCTTCTAAATTCCTGCTCAGCTAGTTAACCACGTGGCTGTTTTCCTCAAGCTTGTCACTCAGCAGTCACGGAACGGCTGCACCTTCCCCATATCCAACTTCCAGGCTGGAACTTTGGGGCTTTTCTGAAAGCTGCATTTGGTCGCTCTTGCTTATCTCTCCTTGGCCACAATGGAATTATAAGACTATCTCAAGTGGCAAAAGGAATGGAAGATATATGTGTTCAACTTGACATACTGAAATTCAAAATACAGTCAGGGTTTGGTTAGGAAGGCAGAAGGGGAGAATCGATATTGGATAGCAAGTGTCAGCGTCTGCTGTGTGCAGGGAGTATGTCTCATTCATCATCCTCTCTCTGGAGCTTATCACAGGGCATGGCACATTGTAGGTGCTCAATAAAAGCCCAAGAAAGAAAGGAACTGAAGTTTTGTGACCTCCTAGCCCAATGCTGTTTGCAGAATGTGACTCAGCATATCATTGAGCTTTCAGTCACAAAGTGAAGCCTTCTGGGGATGGGAGACAACAACAGGGTGGAGAGATGACTGGAGAAGGTTCCAGCCAGATGCCCACTTGCTCCAGCTGGAAACACTCAGTTTAGCAGTGCCTGGGAGCTAAGAGAAAGGGGAAAAAGTCTCTTCTTGAGATATATAACTTTATGAGTCCCTTAATCCCAGTTCAAAAAGAACACATTGGTCACTACGTGACTTTAAGAGCTTCACTAGGTCCTTGGGAGGTCTTCCTCCCTTCCCCATCTCCTGGTTGAGATTCTTCAACTACAGAAGGAGGCCCAGCCTTGGGTCCTCTGAGGCCAGGTGCTATTTCTGTGTGTCATTGTTGTTACCAGCTTTTCACAATTATAAACAACTTCACAATGGCCATCCTTGAAATAAATCTTTTGGTTCATCCTTACACATCTTAATTATTTTTTCCTTAGTCTAAATTCCCAAAAGTAGAAATTCTGGGCAAAAGGGTATGCTCATTTTTAAGGTTTCTGGTTAGTGTGGTTGAATGGCCAGAAAGTCTTGTTGCTGTAGGCTTCCATCTGTCGTGACTGGGCAAGCTGCCGTCATTCCAGTAGTGGCTGCCCTTCGCTTCCGAAGGCTTCAGTTGTCAGGCAGTTATCCTAAGGGTCTGGTCTTTCCTCCCTTCTCAAACAACAGCAGAACAACTACGATCCAGAAACAAAGAGGGAGAACACGTGATAGTAACATGGCTTGATTCCCCTCCTTGATTGTAAGTTTCATTCTGGAAAGAATGCGGATCATAGATTCTGTGTGCATACAGGAGGCACTTATTAATGCTTGATGAGGGAGCTCTGAGATGGTCCCATGGGCCCAGCCAGGGTCTTGGGGGCCATTCTTGACCCCTCCCTCTTGTTCTCCATTGAGTTCCCAAGTCCTGTCAATTCTATCTCCTAAACTCCTTTGTAGCCAGACCCTCTTCTAAACACCTTTGCGGCTGCCTATGACCAT
>NW_007785712.1:0-1139 GCF_000696425.1 Galeopterus variegatus
AGGGGGATTCTGAGTTTTCCAGTTGTAAAGATCAGAAGAGGAGAAAGGCCAGTACTGTAAGAGCTGATTGCCCTCTTCCTCAGGAGGGCCATAAGCCCATAGGAGTAAGGTATTGATTGCCTCTGGAGAGGCCACTCGTTTACTGCATGTCCCTTGTGCAGGCCCTCCCTTGGATTCGTTTTCTGGTGGGTCCTCTGGCAGGGCTGACTGGCTGGCTGGCTGTGATCAGAGAGTAGGAGGATAGGGAGGGGTAGGAGGATCAGAAAGAAGCCAGTCCAGGCCGGTGGATGGCAGGACCTCTGGTTTTTTTTTACTTCTCGGAGAGCAAATATAGCTGTGGGACCTGTTAAGGGACAGACCCACGGAGGAGGATCCGTGACTAAATCTTCCCAGACAACGATACAAGGTATCTGGTCTGGGTGACTTTCAGAACGTAAAATTTTCCTTTTTACTGCTGTAATCAATGGCGGAGAGAAGGAACCTTCAGCGGGCCAGCCGAGTTGGAAAGCTGGCCACTCCAAAGAACACAGTGTGGTCCATGTATTCCTCCTAAGCTGCACAGACAATTTATTAGCTCTGTCCTCTACATCAGTCCAGTATTTTAGAGTCAGACTTACAGGGGTTGAGACAGTCTGCCCCATGTCACCCCAGAAAATTGTCAGTCCCCACACACACGCAACCAGACACACAAAGAACAAAACACTGACATGCCCTAGCCACGGGTGACACAACCAGATTGTCAGAGAACTCAGGAGGGGTCCCCTTCCTAGAGATCTCCTGTGGAGATGAACTTGTTCGTCGCCCACAGAGGAATCTGGAGCGTTGTCCTGTATTCCTGTGGCTGCAATGTGCTGGTACATCTACCTGCCGCTTGGTCACTACAGATGGCTCCACCTCGGAGCCTCAGAAAATCTAAAATCAGACTGGTGACTCCGTCCTGCAGCCACCAAAGCCAGACCGATGACTCCGTCCTGGAGCCACCAAAACCAGATTATAACAGACAGCTTACAGCAGACAACAAAAAAACAGACACAGTCAGACAGACAACCACAGTACCTGCTTGAGCAATCCTCCATTATCTAGTCACTGTTCCCAGGGAGAGCAAGCCAATCCAGGACGAGCCCCCAAAAATGTAAGAC
>NW_007785712.1:2164-2705 GCF_000696425.1 Galeopterus variegatus
GAAGCTGTTTTACATCTCAATAGCCCCTTAGAAGCTGCTTAATAGCTCCTTAGAAGCTGCTTTACTTAGAATGTCATTAGCAAGCATTTGTTACAATACTGTGTATACTAAAGTTTATATTTTTCTACAATCCCCTACAGACCCTAGAAGAAGTTTGGGGGCCTATCAATGGGCATTCTGTAAACATAACATTGGAGAATCTCATGTCCAAAGTTAGAGAAAGGAAAAGAAAAGAAACGGAAAGAGTACAAAAACAGATGGTGGAAAAGGAAACTCAGATGAGAAATAAAGAGGCCCAGGAGCTCCCCTCAATCTAAACAAACCAATCACTATTTCCCCACAGGAGCCCCGAGTACAATTGACAGTGGGGAATCAATTAGTCAATTTTCTAATCAACATGGGGGCAGCGTTCTCTGTATTAAACACTAGGTTGGCAAAGGACTTTAAGATCTCTGCCTATAATAGTAGTACCTGGCAAACCCCAACAAAAAACCTTCTTGCAACCTCTTGAGTGCCATCCAGGGGACAAAACCTTAAGACA
>NW_007785713.1:0-285 GCF_000696425.1 Galeopterus variegatus
GTGATGTATGTACACTTTCATTCCTGAAATTGATAATTTTGTTTGCCCTCTTTTTTCTTAGCGGATCTATCTAGAGGCTTTTCACAAAGAACCACCTTTTTGTTTCATTGGGGCTTCTTTCTGTTGTTTTTCTGATGTTGTTTATTTCTGTTCTTTGTTATTTTGCTTGCTTTGGGTTTAAGTTGCTTTTTTTTTCAGTTTATTAGAAAGTAGAAGCTTAGATTATTGAGTTCAGACCTTTTTTTCCTAATATAAGCATTTAATGCTACATTGTGATTTCCCTTT
>NW_007785713.1:2171-2705 GCF_000696425.1 Galeopterus variegatus
TTAAATATCAAACTATTAGGCATGTAGACCTTAGTTTGAAATCTGAGGTGAGACTTTTTCCTGTCTTTACAAAACCCAGCAGAAACACAAAATTACTTGCTGTTTTTCTCTGTTGGTAGGCAGACTTTCTCTATTCTCTTCTTTCCCCCTATTCTTTATACAGGGCGTGTGTCAGTTTCAACTCCCTTTCTGTGGTGGGTTTAAAGATTTTTTTGCCCATCCGCAAGGGAGCGTTAAAAATCTTCCCATCTGGCTCTCCAGGGCAGCTGCAGCATCTGGTCCACTAGTGATCTTTATCCTCCTTTGTTTCTGATACCCATGGATTTCCCTTCTGTCTTTTTAACGTGGTTGTTTGTTAAAATAATGTTTTGAGTTTATATTTTATTTAACTTTTCATAAGAATTTGTAGCAGATAGATTTTCAAGTTTTCTTGATCACTATCTCGCTGAAACAAATACTATAGAATTTGTCTGTTAAAAATCAACTAATATACAGTCATGCATCACTTATCGATGGAGGGTACGTTCTGAGAAA
>NW_007785714.1:0-509 GCF_000696425.1 Galeopterus variegatus
TTTGCTCTTCTCCACACCCACCTCCCTCACCTCTTTGAAAAACCCGCCCTGATCCCTTTTCACCCTTTTCTCTGGAGCAGCTATAAATGGCCTCAATCACAGCCTGTGGGCAATGCCAGATCCGTGCCTGGGGAGTCACTGCCTCTTTTGATTTGAGGGTTTTGTGCCTTTGATGGGACAACCTCCGGGGCAAATGGGATGAGCCTGCCTGGCAGCTCAGCCAGGCCTTCGTTACAAGCAAAGCATCTTTATGGGATATTAAAGGGGGGAAAGGGGGAATTGGTAAAGGGACATGAAAATCAACTACATTGTATATTGATAAATTAAAATAAAAAATAAAAATAAAATAGCTTCCTGATCTCATTTCAAAGACGCAGGAACAAAAAAAGATGACAAACATATATATTATTCTCTTTCTATTCCTGGTCCTTTGCCTTTGACCTCTTGTCTCCTGGGTGGCCCTTGGGATGGGGCTTGATTTGCCTAGGTTCCCTTTGATTCTAGAGTGT
>NW_007785714.1:2486-2705 GCF_000696425.1 Galeopterus variegatus
ACCGGTAAGGGGATCGCAACCCTCGGCATGGTGTGGTCTGCACCACACTCAGCCAGTGAGCACACCGGCCAGTCCTACATAGGATCCGAACCCGCGGCCTCGGTGCTACCAGTGCCGCACTCTCCTGAGTGAGCCACGGGGCCAGCCCTTTGTATTACTTTTTATCGTTGCATTATTATTGTTTATTGTTTTTTAATTTTTTTCCCAAATATTTTCAAT
>NW_007785715.1:0-365 GCF_000696425.1 Galeopterus variegatus
AAGATACCAGCAATCAAATGCAATGAATGAATGTTGATTGGATCCTGGATTCCTTCCCCATGCCCCCCCAAAATAGCTGTAAAATACATTTTGGGAAAATGGGGGAAAACATGAAACACGAATACGGAGTAGATATTAGATGATAGTATGGAATTATTACTGCTTTTCTTAGGAGCTGCATGCTCAGGTATTGGGGGTCATCAAGTGTCATGGCATCTGCGACTAACTTTCAAGTGGTTCGGATTTTTTAACAAAGAGAAATCAGTGAAGCAAATAAGGCAAGACAATTGTTGAATCTAGGGAAGCAAATGGATGATGCTCATTGTATACTTTTTTCTTTTTGTATTTGAGCATTTTTTTTTTTT
>NW_007785715.1:2279-2705 GCF_000696425.1 Galeopterus variegatus
ATCCTAGCCCAGAGACAGGAACATGAGATGAGTTCACAGCCCAGCTCCAGAGTGATGCTCACGGGCTTGTCGCCAGGGCCTGGATTTCCACCATCAGCCTTCCTGGAATCCTTTCTCCTAAATAACCTCCCACAAAATTAAAAAGCCCATCTTGCCAACCAGACAAGAGCTGCAAGAGGGCATAGGGCAGGTCTTCTCCTCAGGGAGCTCCGGACAGACTGTTGGACCAGCCTGGTTCAGGTTTGCTGAAGATCCTGACTAGGGAGTCCATTTGGAAGACCTGGGCTCTCTCTAATCCTGGCTGAGCCTTATTTCTTCTTCTGCCAATGGGAGGACACAGATGCTGGTGTGGGGCCTTCAAAAGTACCTGGGCCACTCTCTGCCTTAGGAAGGACTCCACCCAAACTAATTCAGACAGACCCCCCG
>NW_007785716.1:0-1228 GCF_000696425.1 Galeopterus variegatus
AATTTTATTTCTTTATAAATTACCCAGTTTCAGATATTCTGTTATAAGCAACAGAAATGGATTAACGTACCAACTGTGTGATATGATGCTAATACCTTAACCTCTCTGGGCCTCATTTTCCCTATCTGTAAAGTAATAACAACAGCACCTACCTCCAAAGGGTTGTTGTGAAGAGCTAATGGGTTTCTACATGTAAAGCATTTGGACTAGGCACAGAGTAAGTGATCAAATGTGAGCTACTGTTTCCATGGCTACCATTCAGCATAACCTGTGTCCTTGTCTTAGCAGAGACAAGGCTATTGAGGACTCACCCATCTCTTTGTCCCCATAGCACACAGTGGGGCTCAGAAAGTATTTGGTGAGAGACATACACATATTTACATGTTTTGGTCTTCACATCTTTTCCTTCATATATTGTGGATATTGCTTTGATTATAAACAACAAAGATGGGTAGCTTTACGGCTGTCTGGAGGCTTTCTGGCTAAAGAGCAAATACCCGCAAAAAGCAATTTGTATGGTTTCTCACAGTAGCAATCTGCACATTGAATCACAATCTAAGTGTCTTCAGCAATATCCTTCATCTTCTCTGGGGACTAATCTTGTAGTTAAAAAACAAAACCGAAAAACAGTAGCTAAACAATATTCACCACTTTGGGACTCTTTCTGGCTTAACATCTAAGTGTCCCAACTGTGAAAGTGCCAGAATTTAATGCAGCAAGTAACAGTGTCCCTCATTAGTGGTTGCTCAGGGCTTGAGGGTTGGGGACTTGTGGGGGGTAGGGGTGATAGCTAATGAGGGCAGTTTCTTTTTGAGGTAATGAAAATGTTCTAAAGTTGATTGTGGTGATGGCTGCACAAGTCTGTGAATATACCAAAAGCACTGAATTAAACACTTTAAAATGGTAAATTTTATGGTATGTGAAAAGCTGTTTAAAAAAAGTGTCTTTCAGGACCTTGTCTCCTCCTGCTCCCAAATAATTAATTAATGGTAAATGCAATATCCTTAGAGTCTCCAAATTACTTGTCCTAAGTATCAAGGTGAATTTACTCAATTTCTCTGTTCTTAGCTTAAATGCATCCAGGTAGTTTTTGATATACACAAAAGCTTCTGAGTCATGGTTTGGCTGCCACATCTGTCATCCAGGGGACAGGGGACCTGCCAAAACCTTTATCTATAACCCTTCAGAGAAGCAAGAAGGCAGACGGCTGGGACTTATTGGCCAGGAG
>NW_007785716.1:2188-2705 GCF_000696425.1 Galeopterus variegatus
CTTTATCTATAACCCTTCAGAGAAGCAAGAAGGCAGACGGCTGGGACTTATTGGCCAGGAGGCTTTCAGCATCACTGGCTCTGGCCAGTGCTGTTCTAGATAATGGTTAAAGAGGGGAAAAGACATTTCCAGAATCTCTCTCACTTTTCAAAAGCAGAACTCCATCTGGGGTTCACCCATTTTGGGTGGATGTCTGCTGTGACTTTTTCCCTCATTGCCCATGCTGTAAGAGAGCAGGTGGATGCTGGCCCAGGCAGTGCTTCGGGGAGAACTGGGAGAAGGTGCCTCCCCTGGGCAGAGGCAGCCCTGTAGGCTAACCTTTCCTCCGGGCACCCAGCTGGTAAGCAAACCCCCCTCTGGCAGGTGCTTTGAGAAGCACACGAACCGCACAGCTACCTGGTGTGGTCATGCAAGGGCTTCTGTTGGTTTGTTCAATACCTTCATTTCAGCTTTGTTTTGTCCAGAAAACCCATGGTGTGTGTGAGCCGTGGGTTATGGGATGCACAAAAGTGATCCA
>NW_007785717.1:0-388 GCF_000696425.1 Galeopterus variegatus
ACCCACAAGACCCCCAAGTCCCCAAATAACATGGTTAGAAAGCTAGTGGTCTAGTTTACACCACTGGGGAAACTGAAGTACAGACAGGCTATCACTGCCCCAGTATTATTCAAGGATTGAGTGACAGAGCCCGCTCTTGAACCCAAGACTCTCCGCCATGTGACGATCATTGTCAGCCCCCAAGGACATCATGAAGAAGGGCGGTGAAGAAATTTGTCTGTTGTGCTCCCTCACCCTCCCAGCTAGTGCCCACTTTCCCATCATCTGCCAGTTTCCCAGGGTGCTAATTCTAACCTTTCATTGACAAGTATTTCCTCTCCACCACTGATATAGCCCTCTATTTGGGTCTTCCCTCCCCTAAGCATCCCATCCTCCAAACTTTTTCTGT
>NW_007785717.1:2400-2705 GCF_000696425.1 Galeopterus variegatus
ATGTTTACCTGATGGGAAAGATGGTAGAGACAACTGGCCTCCATGATATGTGCAGCTCCTTCTACAGCTTCCCCTCATCCTCTGGGAAGCAGCAGCCAGGCCAGGGGGTACTCCCAGAAACCCTTGCACCCAGGCAGGGCCATGTGACTAGTTCTCACCTACAGAATATGAGTGGAAGTGATGTGTGTCACTTCTGGGCAAGGTGATTAAGACACTGATGTCCCTTTTCCACTCTCTCTTCCCTTCTCTCTAGCTAGCTGAGTGGATTCTGAAGGCCTGTAGGAAGCACAGCCACAAAAGAGAAG
>NW_007785718.1:0-384 GCF_000696425.1 Galeopterus variegatus
TTTCTCAGAAAATATCCCCATCATTAAGCAATGCATGACTTGTATCTCCTAATTTCATCAAAAATAGAGCTTGCTTTCAAAATTGGTTTTGGATATTTTCTAAAAGAAGAACAGGAACATTTCATCTTTAACCTACCATCTTGAAACCAAGTGTTTTCTGACATCATTAAAGCCTCCTATCGCTACTTAACTCCTGTGCCTGTTCTGTGGTCCACGTTGGAAAAGCATTGTCCATACCTTCAGTTCTGCAAGACGTGCAGTTTATTTCCTCATGAGAAACAAACTCATGAGTTCTTGGTTCTTTTAACTTTTATCCATAAACAAATGAGCTTTACTGTACTCCTATATTCAGTTTTATAGATAATTACTTATATAAATAAAAAA
>NW_007785718.1:2186-2705 GCF_000696425.1 Galeopterus variegatus
ATAAAGCACATACCTCGCACTGCACCACAAACTTAAAGTAGTGATTTCTAGGATATATAAGCTCTGATACTCTGTGCACAACATCTCTCCCACCCTTTATCCCTGCAAAATGCCTAAAGGTATAATTGAAGATAGATTTTGGTAATATCTATGAGGTAATCTGATGTTATAATCTCATGCCCTACTCACAAAGAGTTCAATTTAAATAAATAGTGATCTATTGCCAACTCTTTTCTAACCTCTGGTCTGGTATTTAGATTTAAATGAGAATAAAGAGATTTTTGCCTTGACATAGGTAAAATCTTACTGAACCAAGAAATACTGGGGTCAAAAAAATAAAGTATCGAATAGGAATATAATTTTAATCAGAATAGATAAAATTAGGAGAGATACTATTGGATTTGAGGGTATAAATACATGATAGAAAATAGAAACATCAAAATCAGAATAGTAAAAGTCATAGAAAGTAGCATGGCTTATCAAAGTTTCCTTTTTGAAATCTTTTTAAAAACTAATTTT
>NW_007785719.1:0-256 GCF_000696425.1 Galeopterus variegatus
TGTTTATTTTTGTGTATGTTGAGAAATAGAGATCTAGTTTCATTCTTCTGCATGTAGATAATCCAGTTTTCCCAGCAACACTTACTGAAGATGTCCTCTCTCTAGTGTATATTTTTCAGAATTTCATCAAAAATCAGTTGTCTGTAAATGTGTGAGTTTATTTCTGGACTCTCTATTATATTCTGTTGATCAGTTTGTCTGTTTTGTGCCAGTACTGTGCTGTTTGTGTGTATACTATAGATTTATAGTATGTTTT
>NW_007785719.1:2129-2705 GCF_000696425.1 Galeopterus variegatus
ACCAACAGTGTAGGGGGGTTTGCCTTTCTCTGCATCCTCACCAGCATTTGTTGTTTTCAGCCTTTTTGAAAAAAACAGCCTAACTGGAGTGAGATGACATCTTAATATGGTTCTGAATTGAATATCCCTGATGCTGAGTGAGGTTGAGCATTTTTTCATGTGTCTGTTGCCCATTTGTATATCTTCCTTTGGGAAATGCCTATTCGGCTTGCTTGCCCATTTTTAAATCAGGTTACTTGGGTGTTTTACTGTTAAGTTGTTCGAGTTCCCTGTATATCCTGGATATTAATCCTTTGTCAGATGCATGTTTTGCAAATATCTTCTCCCACTCTGTTGGTTGTCTGTTCCCTTTTTAATTGTTTCTTTTGCTGTGCAGAAGCTTTTTAGTTTGATACAATCCCATTTGTTTATTTTTTCTTTTGTTGCCTGTGCTCTTGGGGTTGTGTTCATAAAGTCTATTCCCAGTCCTACTTCCCAAAATGTTTACTCTATGTTTTTGTTTCAGACTTTTACAGTTTCAGGACATATCTTTAATCGATTTTGAGTTGATTTTGGCATATGATGAGAGGTACAAGT
>NW_007785719.1:5875-6120 GCF_000696425.1 Galeopterus variegatus
GCAAACACAGACAGTTTGACTTCATCTTTTCCAATCTGGATGCCCATTATTTCTTTCTCTTCCGTGTTTGCTCTGGATTACACTTCCAATACTGTGTTAAATTGGAGGGGTGATTCTGTTCATTGTTGTCTTGTTTTGTTCTTAAGGGAAAAGCCTTCAGTTTTCTAACATTCAATATTGGGCATGGGCTTGTCATAAGTCTTTTATTGTGTTGAGATACTTTCCTTCTGTACCTAATTTGCTGA
>NW_007785719.1:8251-8527 GCF_000696425.1 Galeopterus variegatus
TTATTGATTTCTAGTTTTAATCCACTGTGGTCTAAAAAGATACTTGAAAAGATTTCAATTTTTTCAGTTTGTTGGTACTTCATGTGTGACGTGACATGTGATCTATCCTGGCAAACATTCCATGTGCTGATGAGAAAAATGTATATTCTGTAGTTGTTGTATGAAATGTTCTGATGATACCTGTCAGGTCCAATTGGAACAAAGTGTAGTTTTAGTTCTTTGTTTCTCTGTTGATGTGTTGCCTAGATGAGCTGTCCAGTGCTGAGAGAGGATGTT
>NW_007785720.1:0-338 GCF_000696425.1 Galeopterus variegatus
GGGCCAGGTCCACAGCCTGTCAGCCATTTGTCAATGCATTGGAACTGTAACTCAGGTATTGATCTGTGTTTGTTGGTTTTTTTCCTGTAAACTTGGGCTGTAAAGGTTTCATTAGCCTGCCTCACAGCCATTACATCAAGTAATAGGAAACATCCATCTTCCTCGGGCTTCACTTCTGCACCCAATGGAGATGGGTTTGGAGAGCGTTAATCAAGCTATGAAAATCATTGGCAGCTCATTCCTTTATGATGAAAAAGCTGGTTTGCAGCCTCACTGGGTTGCAGGGGCCCGACACCTTAGATATCTACTGCAATTATGGGCTGTGTGGTTTCCTGCTC
>NW_007785720.1:2392-2705 GCF_000696425.1 Galeopterus variegatus
GATTTAAGCTCTTTCTCTGGAGTATGTAGAGGTTGGATGTGAGAAGAACAAGACCAGGAGGAGAGGAACCAGCTATGAGCTCTAGTCCAGTGCCTCGCCATTGCTCTCTGGGGTTATGCTGCCTTCTGTCTCTCACAGGAAGTGACATTTCATCTGGGACTTCATGGATGAGAACTCATCTGCCTTGACATGACATGAGTAAAAAGCAGCCAGGCCAGAGGCCGCCAGGTGCAGGTCTTAGGACAGGAATGTGCTTAGGAACACAAAGGAGCATAGGGTGGTCCCAGGAAAGAGGTGGAGGTGAGGAGGGGGG
>NW_007785721.1:0-253 GCF_000696425.1 Galeopterus variegatus
GGGATTTTACCAAACTAAAAAGCTTCTTCCCTGCAAAAGAAGCAATAAACAGAGCAAAAAGACAACCTACAGAATAGAAGAAAATATTTTCAAACTACATATCAGACAAGAGATTAATATCCAGAATATAAAAGGAACTCAAACAACTAAATAGTTAAAAAAAATACATGATTAAAAAATGGGTGAAGGAGTTGAATAGGCATTTCTCAAAGGAAGATATACAAATGGCCAATAAATACATGAAAACTTGCTC
>NW_007785721.1:2359-2704 GCF_000696425.1 Galeopterus variegatus
GCGACACCGAGGGTTGTGATCCCATTACCGGTCATGAAAAAAGACAAAAAGGAAAAAAAAATGATTACATTTGTAATGCTTAATCTAACAATTTTCTGATTTGGGTATCACGTATTGCATATAGGTATTCATATTCAACATTGCACCTCACAGATAGGTACGAATAATTATGTTTCAGTAAAAAATGTTTGTTTTCTTTTTTTTTTAAGTTAAAGGACACTATTGAGAAAATAGAAATGCAAACCACAAACTGGGGAAGAATATTCATAACACCTATATCTTACAAACAAATTTAATCCAGTATACATAATTAACTAATACAATTTAATAATTTAGAAATAATCT
>NW_007785722.1:0-341 GCF_000696425.1 Galeopterus variegatus
TGCATGGAAATAGAACTGCATTTAACCTCTGGCATTAGACTCTCTACCACAATATTATATTGATAGAGCAAGTATCATTTCTTACTTTCTAAGCATTCATTAAGGAGTCCTTCTTCCTTTAGTTGATATTAAATTGCATTAGCCATGATAGCAGAATTAATACACTTGATCTTAGCCAAAAGGCCAAGAAGCTATACAGAAATATTAATGACTAATTATAAAGCATCTAAATGAGAAACTAAGTCAGGAAAGTAAAGCTTATTTTAATATGAATCCTTTTTTATAAGCCAAATTCAGAATGAAAAACAAACCGGGCATGGCAATATAAATTATCTTGCCTT
>NW_007785722.1:2055-2704 GCF_000696425.1 Galeopterus variegatus
TGCGGGGGCGACACTGAGGGTTGCGATCCGTTGCCAGACACGGAAAAAGACAAAAAATAAATAAATAAAAAATAAAAAAATAATAATGAAATATAAGAATTCTTTCTTTTTTTCTGCCATCTAGATCTCTAATTCTCATGGTGTTTATTTGCTACTTAATGCTATTCAAGCTAAATTAAAGTTTAAATTTTGGATTAATTTTGCCAAACATCTTTATATTCTGCAATCATGGTTTTAAATGCAAATATAATACCATTAAACTCCTGCATGGATTCTCTGAAATTACACAATTTATATTTCATATATGTATGTATTTTCTTTTTGCCAGAACACTAGAAACATTGCACAAAACTAACATGACTGTTTATTTTACTTCATACGTGGACACTCTAATAACTGTCTATCTTTGACTAACTGATAAAGAAGGAAGGACTAAATGGAAAAGGAACCATGGGTTACTTTATCTTTCTCTTTCCTTTTATGTCTTCGTTTTCTTTTTCTTTTTTTTTCTTAATTTATTTTTTGAATTGAAACAATTATACATATTTATGGGGTACAAAATTGACTATCAGCATTTGTGTACAGTATGTGATGATCAAATCAATATGATTAGCATGTTCATCATTAGAAATCATAATTATTCTTTCTG
>NW_007785723.1:0-362 GCF_000696425.1 Galeopterus variegatus
GGTAGTCAAGGGCGCTTCTGGTGGCAAGCTGGTGGTTGTTGCTGGGCCGAATGCTTACATTTGGGGGACATGGCTGAGGCCCTTGGTCCCGCACTGTCCTGGCCTGAGAGCCCAGGGTGTTTCTGGTGGTGGCCTGGTGTTCATTGCTGGGCTGGATGCAGACATTGGGGGTGTGTGGCTGAGGCCCTCTGTCCCTCCCCCTCTTCCTGATGCGGGAGTCCGGGGCACTTCTGGAGGCAGCCTGGTGGTCGTCTCTGGGCTGAATGCGGACCTCAGGAGGGTATGGTTGAGGCCCTTGGCTCCCCACCTCAGCTTGGGAGCCTGGGGTGCTTCCTGGGGCAGCTCGGTGCTCATGGCTGTGC
>NW_007785723.1:2130-2704 GCF_000696425.1 Galeopterus variegatus
CCATGCCCATGACCACTATTAAGCCACCAATGGATTAATCCATTCACGAGGGCATGGTCCTTACAATCTAATCCCCTCTTCAAGGCTTCACCTTTCAATTACCACAATAGGATTTCTCACCCTCTTTACACTGTCACTGGGGATTAAGTTTCCGGCATGAGCTTTAGGGGGACAAATGTTTCCAAACTATATCAGAAGTTCTAGGGGAGAATCTATTTCCTTGCCTTTTCTAGCATCTAGATGTCACCTGGACACCTTGGCTTGCCTCCATCTTTAAAGCCAGCAATTGCATGATTCAACCTCTGTTTTGTATAGTCACATCTCCTTCTCTGACTGACCCTTCTGTCTGCCTCTTGTAAAGACCTTTGTGATTATCTTGGGCAGGCAGGGATAATACAGGATCCACTCCCTATCTCCAGGTCCTTAACTTAATCACATATGCAAACTCCCCTTTACCATGGGAAGTCACCTATTCCCAGGTTCTGGTGATTAGGGTGTGGGCATCTTTGGGGTGGGGGCATTATTCTGTGTACTGAAAAATCACAAGACATGTTCAGTGATTCGCTTGTTCATT
>NW_007785724.1:0-212 GCF_000696425.1 Galeopterus variegatus
ATAATATGTATGAAAATAGAGGGAATAGATGCCAGGTATCAAAATCAACACCTACTTAATAAAAAGTGATTTATAAATAGAGTAGAAGATTGAGGATAGAGCTTTGAAAGTTGATGGCAGTTGGGAGAATGATGGCAGTGTAAAAACCAGAAAGAACAACAAAATGCTATTTCTTCCTTTATTATTGTCTCATCTGAGATCTTATAGCATGA
>NW_007785724.1:2191-2704 GCF_000696425.1 Galeopterus variegatus
GATTTGCAAATATAAATGGTAAAACTTGTAATAGGGACTCTTCCTTTAGGACTTATAAATAGGAATTCTGTACCAAACTCAACTGAGACAAGAATAATTAAAGGAAAATAATAAATTGCTTATTAATAGAATTGGGGACATAGTCTATGAAACTGCTTGTTTTGTCCAGCCTCTATCTATTCAAAAATTGTTTTGAAAGTAAGAAAAATGGAGATTAACTATTTAAATAGTGCTCTATTAAAAAGAAACAGCAATAATTACTTGTTTTATCAAATTTAGAAACTTTTACAAAACCTTATGTATTCTTAGCCACTTAATATTTAAATTCCCTACACAGAAATACAACTATTGTTGTATTTGTAAATGATGTTTTTCAGATAAGTTCTAATACCAGATGTATACCTTTGTCAATAAGTCTTTCACTTAATACATACATATATATATATATTATATATTATATATTATATATATAATATATAAAATATAATATATATATACATAATATTATATATA
>NW_007785725.1:0-292 GCF_000696425.1 Galeopterus variegatus
ATAGAAAAACCTAAAGACTCTACCAAAAAAGTCTTAGAGCTGATAAATGATTTCAGCAAAGTTGCAGGATATGAAATCAACACACAAATTCACAGTGTTTTTATACTCCAATTACAAACTAGCAGAAAAAGAAATCAAGAAAGCAAACCCATTTAAATTACTTACCAGGAAAGTAAAATACCTAGGAGTAAATCTAAACAAGGAGGTTAAAGATCACTACAATAAGAACTGCAAATCAATGCTAAAGGAAATTAGGAGGACACAAAAAGATGGAAAACATTCCATGCTCATC
>NW_007785725.1:2417-2704 GCF_000696425.1 Galeopterus variegatus
TTAGACAGGCTATTATCAAAAAGACAGAGAATAACAAATGCTATTGAGGATGTGGAGAAAGGGGAACACTACTACACTGTTGGTGGGACTGTAAATTAGTGTAGCCATTATGAAAAACAGTATGGAGCTTCCTCAGGCAACTACAGATAGAACTGCCATATGAACCAGCAGTCCCATTGCTGGGTATATACACAAAGGAATGGAAATCATGATGTTGAAGGAATTTCTGCACACCCATGTTTATTGCAGCTCTATCTATAATAGCCAACAGTTGGAATCAACCTAAA
>NW_007785726.1:0-304 GCF_000696425.1 Galeopterus variegatus
TTTTTAAAAAGAAATCATTTCAAATATCTTTTCCAATGACAATGAATTAAAGCTAGACATCCATGATAAGAAAAACTCTGGGAACTATAAAAACCCATTGTGGTGGATTGATTTATATCCCCCCACAAACTCACTGAAGCTTGAATTGTGTCACTTAAGTTTTATGTATCAGAAATTTGGCACCCAGTATGACTGTTAAAAGGGTGGGAAATCCCACTTGGTAACTGAAAGATGGAGCCTGGAAGAGGTGATTCTATTGCAGGATTATGCTTTTGTGAATGGATTAATCATGGTGGTCAGAGGT
>NW_007785726.1:2403-2704 GCF_000696425.1 Galeopterus variegatus
GACAAAAATCATACGATTATCTCAATAGATGCAGAAGAAACTTTCTACAAAATTCATCATCCCTTCTTGATAAAGACTCTTAGCAAATTAGGTATAGAAAGAAAGTATCTAAACACAATAAAAGCCATATACAACAAACCCACTGCGAATAAAATCCTGAACAGGAACAATACAAGGATGCCTACTCTCATCACTTTAGAATTGAAAGTACTAGCCAAATCAATCAGGCTAGAGAATGAAATAAAGGGTAAAGATTGGAGAGATAAAGTCAAAGTTTCCTTGTTTGCAGGTGACATTATTC
>NW_007785727.1:0-776 GCF_000696425.1 Galeopterus variegatus
GAAGACTTAACTACCTTCAACAAAAGAATGTAAAATATCTCATTAATAATTCTTACACTGATTGCATATTGAAATGATAATATCTTAGCTATTAATTAAATAAAATATATTATTAAAATTAATTTCCCCTTAGCCATTTTACTTACATTAATATGGCTACCAGAAATTTCAGAATTACACATGTGGCTCATATTTCATTTCTATTGGGCAATGCTGGTTTAGAGAATCTCAGTCTTTCTAGCTCGAGTATACTGGAACTCCATGATTTTAGTCTGAAATTAAGAGGTATTAGTCACATGTTTTCCTGAATAAGACAGAAAAATCAGCAAGGATAATTGTTAATGACCTTTATAATCACTTGTATATCAGATTTTTATTCTAAAATTTCAGGAATTACGAGATTGTGATATCACCAGCCCATTCTGAAAGTTAGAAATGTCAGGTTCCAATTCCAAAATCTCCCACTTTTCTTCACATCTGAAAGAGAGGTATTTGTAAAAATATTCTTCACAAATTTAATGAGCCACATTTCTTTTGTTAGAAGAGCTCTTCAATACCCTCACATGTGTTCTTCTTAATGAAAAGTTTATTGTTTATATAAAAGTAAATTTAGTTAGGAAAATTCAATCTATTGAAAGGTTCTACTTAGTAAAAACTATGATTTGGAACCTTGATCTCTCACCTCCCCAAGCTGATTTGAGAGATTTTACAATACAGACTCTCTCTCTCTCTCTCTCTCTCTCTCTCTCTCTCTCTCTCTCTATATATATATATAT
>NW_007785727.1:2467-2704 GCF_000696425.1 Galeopterus variegatus
ATATATATATATATATATATATATATATATATATATATATATACATATACACACACACACATATATATATATATACATATACACACACACATATATATATACATATATATATATATATATGTTCTTGCATCTTAAATGGACTCAGATTTTTATCATTGTTGCTTACTTAATTATCTACATAAGAGTAGTTGCCCTCTTCCATATACCTTTACAACTGGAGAGTGCTATTTATAGAAG
>NW_007785728.1:0-214 GCF_000696425.1 Galeopterus variegatus
TGGACAGAATTTAATTGAAGAAACTACAAGGAAGGAACTAAGAATATGTACAGCACTTGATGAATAAAAAAATGGTTGCTTAAAAAGGGAGGTTTGCTCAAAAAGAGAGAATTGGATAGTCCAGGGTTCTCAATCTTGGCACTACTGACATTGTGGGTCAGGTCAGTCTTTGCTCTGGGGGGCTGTCCTGTGCACTATAGGACATTTAGCAGCA
>NW_007785728.1:2352-2704 GCF_000696425.1 Galeopterus variegatus
TTTTAGTTTTACTGTCACAATGTTTGAATTATAGCTCCATGATATTTTAGTTTCTAATAAAGCAAAAGGTCTTGCTCAAGACTTTAAACTACTTTTGTGCCTCTGTCTTCCAGATGAATTTTATTATCCAGAAAGAGGGTGGGATAGTGGTGTGGAAGTGGACGTGGCAGAAGGTACTCACTCTGTCATCGTTAATTCAAACAATATGATTCATTCACCTTTTACTGGAATGATTAAAATATCTGAAAATAAGAGCAATATATACTTAATGTATAAGATTAAGATGAGAAGAAAAAATGTAAGCTGCTTTAAACCCTCTAACCAGAAACAATTCCTGTTAACAGTATGATTC
>NW_007785729.1:0-2704 GCF_000696425.1 Galeopterus variegatus
TCTGGCAGTCCTATTTATAATTCATCTGAATTTGGGGCACCTGCGGTGGGAATGAGAAACCTCTACACAAGAGTGAAAAACTGACATGGATCAATATGGAATGTGGAATGGCAGGGATCTCAGCAGACTGTCAGGATGGAAGATGAAAAAGTATCTCCTGTTCCGTGCCAGCGAGAAGAGAAGCCAAGCCCTGCATAAGGTGATGCTTCAGTGGTGGTCTCTGTACAGCTTCTGCCTTTGAATTCCATATATATATTTCTATGTCTAAGTCTCTTGCAATTAAGTCTCATCTGTTTCCTTTACTTAATGGCCTTGTGTCTTGTTTCAATTTCCTCAGAGTAAAGGGATTATACCACCACTAAAGTGGGTTTTGAAATCAGAAAAGCTGACTCTATTAAAGGAAATTGAAACCTTCAAGAGGTTAAGAAAAGGAGTGGGACGCACATTGAGCACAGTAAAAAGAAGGATCAGATGCTGCATCAGAGCCTTAACCTGGCCAAGAGACACTGCAAAGCTCAGCTCATCATGATGGAGGGGTCAGGCAGAGAACAAGAAGGTGATCTGCATATGGGTTAGGGTGTTTGGTAGACAGAACATGGGAAGTGCCTGGAGGGAAACAGACACATTGAATGGGAGATTTAAAAAAAATAGCCTGTGATTGAACCTTTAGTCAGGGTGGCCATGGAGGTCACCGAGTCAGTTTTGAAAATGAAAGTTCAACTATGATTATTATAGAGAAATTTCCCTTAGATATATCAGGCTAGGAATTCCTACAATCCCCAAGATAGGTGAGCTTGCAGTTAATACTAGGGTCATCCTGCGTATTATGCATTGTCAAAATAGAAATTAAATGAAATAGATTGTGTCCAGATCATTCCATTACTTGCCATTCTTGGATTAACAAATGATGCCTGGTTTGTCATTTTTGTTTACAGGTAAATGACATCTTCTAGTATTGTCAAGGAAAACTACCTAAAACATTCACAATTTATAGGACAATTAAACCAAAATTATTTTGCTAATTTAGCCGAGAAGATAAGAAGTTGCCCTTACCGAATGTGCTTGAACAGTGTGTTCTTATCTGGTGTGTCATTTACGTGTCTCCCTGCTTCCCTGCTTGCTCCGTGAGTCCCAGACAGAGTGGCCTTAATCTGGCTTACGCTTCATATCTAGATGATCAGTGACATGTGTGTGGGAGGGAAGATTTGGGAGACAAAATTACCTCTGTGGGATTTTTTTAAACCAAAATTTACATTTGGATATCAAGAACTCATTGAATGTTTAGGGGACACTGTAAGGGGCAAAACCAGTAAATATTGTGACTCGTCGACAATTACGCTGTTTACAGTCCACTTGCTGCAAGCAAAAAATTGTTTTTCTTCTACTGGTACTGGCATTGTTCTAATTCTGCTCCTATCTGTCAGCTCCAGTCTTAAACTCACGGGAGAATAAGTGTTAGGAATTCGCTGGTAAATCCTGCTGAGAGGTGGGTAGACATGTCCACAGCAGCAGAGTGGTACTGAGAGCAACTAAACCAGGGACTGTCTAAAGGATTTGAAGAGGACAAAAGCTGTGCCTAGAGCGCTTTGTTCCTACACGATGTCTTATTTAAATGAAAAAACATTTATTTTTCAAGCTTGAAAATGAGTTCTACAAGACATAAATAAATATTCCTATGTGTAAGGTAGGTCCCAAACAAATGTGGTAACAGCAAAGATGGCACCTCGCAGACTATGGTTCAACATTTACCAATGTAGCACATTTCACAATTTTAAAAACAAATTTAAAAACATATTATCTATTTCCATTCACTTGCAAAGTAAGGTATGAGGCTAGCAGGAGAGAACCAGAACTGGAATTAGAATTTGAGGCTCAAACGCCGCTCCCATATACCAGCCAACGTTAATAGCGCACTTGTTACGTGGCCAGGCAGTTCTTACGCATTACATACGACTTTGATAATTTAACGTCTCTCACACTGCTGTTGCTTAGGCATGGTTCTGTTCTTCGTTTCAGAGGCAAGGAAAAGTCACCTTCTCAAGGTCATGCTGGTAAATAATGGAAACAGAAAGGTTGCTCATCTCTGGACTTCAGTTCCTTTATCTGTATAATTTAGATAAAAATAATAGAAATAATAGTAATGGACACTTGTTGCATAGCAAGATTAAAGATTTCAGTTTCCTTCAACAGAGTTAGTTCTTTTGATCTTAAAACCCTCTTTAGAGGTAGATATTATCCCTCTCTTTTGAGGAAATTGAAACAAAGTCACAATGTCAAAAGTAAAGGACACAGCTGAAACTTAGTTGCAAGAGACTCAGCCATAGAAAGACATACATGGAGCTTTTAAAAAGCTGTGCAGAAACCGCCAGTGAAACACCACTTTTGCACTGCAGACCGTTTTGATGAAGCTCAAAAAGAAATCAGAAGGAAACACCAAGGAGAGTTACTAACTCGCCGTCATTGTCTTCCTGCAATTTTATTCCACCAGTGTTATGCAGAGTAGAATATTTAAAAAGGTATAGGGAGTTATTGGAATCTTTCATCATATTTAGTGCCTATTTGGATTTTTTTCATATTTATCTATATCATAATAAATTAAGCATATGTAATGTTGGGTATTCTGTGGAATTAGGAGTGGAAGAACCATCAAATAGAGCAGAGACACTTCTAGTCAGAGTTGGGTTTATTAAGTTGCTGTGACAAG
>NW_007785730.1:0-359 GCF_000696425.1 Galeopterus variegatus
CCCTGGAGCTAACTCCACTCAGCCTCAGCCAAGTGATCAGCAATCTATGAACCAAAAACACAACGATGAATTAAAACATAACAGTAGTAGTTGCTAACCCTTGCCTGGTGCTTAGTGCGTGCCCGCTGCTGTGCGAAGCAAGCCCTTTCCACGTATTAGCTCATTCAATCCTCCGAGGTAGGACTTATCACCCCCATGTAACAGATGGAGAAACTGAGGCACATGGCGGTGCTTTTGAGCAGCCAAGGTCTCAGAGCAGAGAACTCTCGTAAAGAGACGGGTCGAGTGACTGACCTCGGATGGCAGGAGCTCCGAGGCGGGATCCTGCCCCCATCAGCTCTGCTGGGGTTCCTCACCTC
>NW_007785730.1:1105-2704 GCF_000696425.1 Galeopterus variegatus
GGGGTCCTGACTTCCCAGCCAGACCATGAGCTCCCAGAGGGCAGTGCAGAGGCTTGCTTCCCTTCCAAGCCTTGCACAGGATGGGGCACACAGTAGGAGCTTAATATATGCCTGCCTGGCTTGTTGCAGGGCTGTGATGCCTGAGCTCTGTCCTAGGTCTGCTGAGTGGCCCACCCGCCCAATGCTGACTCTCAGATCTCTGCAAGAGAGAGCACCAGGGACACAGTAGCAACGTAACACGTGTGCCACGACCTTGGGCCCTCCTGCCACGTGCCTGGGCTGTGGCTGCTCTTGGGGCAGCTGGGGTGTGGTCCCCCTTTGCCCAGGCAGGACCCACTATCTAATCAACCCGGGGATCAAAGTTGAGGGCAAGAGAGCCTGGAGCCCGGGTCCTTGGCTGCCCCGGTGTCCCCATTCTGGAGCCCTGTGGGAGTGTCCAGGTTTGGAGGTGCACAGTGGGCACGTGGCCCCTGGGTGTGGGTCCCCAGGTGCCGGGAGCCAGGATGAGGCAGTGTAAGCTGGTGATGAGGGAGACCCGGATTCAAATTCCAGCTCTGGCCATGGCTGCATAACCTTGGCTCTCCTGGGCTCTGCGGGCATCTCTGAAAAACAGGGTTGGCAAAATTTCCTGGGGTGTTGAGAAGAAACTATAATGATGTGTAAAGTCACGGAGCCCTAGCCTCCTGTGCACCATGTGAGCTCCAGAGGTGACTCTGTTTAATGTATTGGAGTTGTTTGTGGGTTCACCCATGTGCACACAGGGGCAGGGGTCTGGGCAGGGATGGGAGGTCAAAGCCATCGCCGCTCGGTCCCTGCGGCAGGGAGAGCTGGGGGATTGCCGAGGGTGTGACCCTGAGGCTGATGATTCTCAGAGCGGGGTGCAAGGGGGAGGCGTGGGACTCCACGAGTTAATTGTTACACCAGGTCGGAGTCTGCAGCCGAGGGAGGGGCGTGGGCAGGAGCTGGCGGGGGAGGGGAGGAGGCCCCAGCAGGGCTGTGAAGGGAGGGACCGGGTCTCAGGGTTTCCTCCGCCCCTGGGCCCTGCCTGCAGCCCTGTTATCACGGGCCGGGCAGGGTCTCGCCCACACACAGGCCTGAGGACACCGACCCACCCTGGGACTGCTGCTGGCTGCCTGGCTGCTGGCTGGAGGACGGTCATGGAGACCCTGGGGACCCTTCTCGTGCTTGGAGCGCTGCTCCTCTCCCCCGCCGAGGCCCAGGAGGGTAGGGCAGGGCTGGCAGGAGGGTGGATTCGTGGGGACGGGGTTGGTCACGGGCTCTCCATCTCCGCATTTTCCATGATGAGAAACTGAGGCCTCGGAGAGGGAGGAGGAAGATGAAAAACAGGGGTAGGTCCCTCCCGGGGTCCCCCTCCCGGTATGGACTCTCTCCCTCGTCTCTAAGACCCCTCCCATCTGCACGCCCTTCCTCTCTCCCGATCCCCCCCTGAGCACTCCATCTCCGAGCTCCACTCCTTTCCCAAGAGCCCCTCTGTCTGAGCAGCCCCCTAGTCCTCTTCGCCCTCTCTCCTTCCCTGGTGGGCGGCCCCTTCCCTTTCCTGTCTCTGACTGCCGCCCCGCCCCCCACTGCCCTCTCACA
>NW_007785731.1:0-2704 GCF_000696425.1 Galeopterus variegatus
TTATATATTGGTATTATAATGCCTTATGAAAATATGAATTTGAAAACACTTAAATTTTGTTATCTTCAGAGTGTAAGGTATGATTTCTATGGTTATCTGCTGTAGTGGGTTTTTGCAAAAATAAACACTAACAATTCCTCCCAATTCTGTACATGCCTGCTACTTTCCCATCAAGAGATGGAGTCTGTTTCCCTTTCTTTTAAATCTGGGCCAGGCTTGAGCTTACTGTAACCAACAGAAAGCAGCATAAGTGACACTATATAAGTTCCAAGGCCAAGACTGAAGAAATCTGGGAGTTTCTGCTTTCCCTCTTTTGGAAACCAAACATCATGTAAAAAAAAAAAGTCCAGGGCCGGCCCGTGGCTCACTCGGGAGAGTGTGGTGCTGATAACACTAAGGCCATGGGTTCGGATCCCATATAGGGATGGCTGGTTAGCTCGCTGGGTGAGCGTGGGGCTGACAACACCAAGTCAAGGGTTAAGATCCCCTTACCGGTCATCTTTTAAAATAAAATAAATAAAAAGTCCACCTGCCTTGCAGGAAACCCCACATGAGAAAGTAAGAAAGACAGAAAAAGAAGAGAGAGAGAGAAAGTCTCAACCAACCCCCAGTTGTTCCAGCCATCTGAGCTGAAGGTCCAGGTATGAGAAGAAAGGAGCTGACATTCTAGTCCCAGATGAATAGCCAGCTAACACCAACTGGAATAGATGAACCACCCAACTGAGCCCAGAATAATGAGAAATAAAGAAGTTCTTATTGTTCTAAGCCACTATGTTTTAGAATGGTCTGTTGTGTAACAATAGATAACTGAAATATTTGCATATGTGTAAGAGAAATTAAATATTTACTGGATTTAACTGAAAGCATAAATATATTACTAAAATTTAAAATACTGTCCAAAAAACTGTTCACAATGGGGCTATACCTGTGTATACCTGTGTAAAAAGAATGTGGTTTGGGTTTTTTAATTCACACAGTGATTTTCTTTTAACTGAAAAGTAAATATTAACTTTCAAAGTTACATTTAGTAAGTCTTACGTAAAGCATATGGTTAATCTCATGTTTAAGGCATCTTATATATCAAAAATGAAACAGGGATTATCACGGAAAAATCTACAGACACCAAAATAATCATACGGGAACACTGGCAAAAACTCTACATACATAAAATTGATAACTTAGATGTAATGGACCAGTTCCTTAAAAATCACAAACTATCACAGCTTACAATATGAAATAGATCATTTAATAGTTCTATAACTGTTAAGAAATCTGAATGCATAATTTAAAAACTCTCACAAAGAAATCTCTAGGCCCAGGTGGTTTCACTGAAGAATCTTTAAGGAAGAATTAACACCAACTCTACACAGTCTCTTTAGACAACAGAACATAATAGAACACTTTCCAATTCATTTTATGAAAGTAGTATTACTCAAATACCAACTAGATAAATACAGTACCAGAAAAGAAATCTATAGGTCAATATCTCTAATGAACACAGAAACATGGTTAGAAAAAGAAATTCAGCAATATATAAAATTATGACCAAGTGAGGTTTATTCCAAGTATGCAAGGCTGGTTCAATATTCAAAAATAAACAGGTAATTCAGGGCCGGCCCGTGGCTCACTCGGTAGAGTGCGGTGCTAATAACACCAAGGCCCCGGGTTCGGATCCCACATAGGGATGGCTGGTTCGCTCACTGTCTGAGCGTGGTGCTGACAACACCAAGTCAAGGGTTAAGATCCCCTTACCGGTCATCTTTAAAAAAAAAAAACAAAACATATTATTGGAAGTTTTCTTGTCAGTATAACCAGGCAAGAAAACGAAAAAGGAAACGTAAGGCATATAGACCAAAAATAAAGGAAGAAAACTTTCATTACTTACAGACATTCTGATTGTCTGTTTTGAAAATCCTAAAGAATCTATTGTAAAAAACCTCCTAGAATAAGTCAGTTAAAGTGACATGATACAAAATAAATGTATACAAATCATTTGTATTTTCATGTTAGCAATGAACAAGTGGACACAAATTAAAAGTACATTAGCATCTGCAATCACTAAAAAAACCGAAATATATAAAAATGTAACAAAATATGAACAGTACATTTTTCTGAAAACTACAAAGTGTTGATGAAGGAAATGAAAGAAGATCTAAATATATTGACAAACTGTAATGAATGCTTATAATTTTACGTTGCCTCAGCATCCATTTTAAATATGTTGGATTTAATCATACCAGAAGTAGGGCTCAGGCACCCTTGACACAGTTTTTAGTTCTATACTCCACCTCTGACCAGGTCCTCAATGTGGTCAATTCAGGCATCTGCCTTATACAACTGGTTGCTGGCGACCACTTTCCTATAGCACAGACAGATGCAGCCTACTTAACTGTCTTGCTGACCCTCACAGCCCCCATGGACTGAGCAGATATGCACAGTGACTATCTCCTAGTCACTGCTCTGACCCAGTAAAGGCATTGGCCACAGGTACCTTTCTCTCTCTCTCACTGCCTGTGCTCCCTGCCCTCTAGGTGCATCGACTCCAGGGTGGCATGTACTCTCCATGGTCTGTAAGTACTAAAAACTCTTTAATTTTCACACTGTGCTTGTGTCTTTGAAGCCATGCCTGACAGCAAGGCTACCCCAAAGGGATCCATGCAAGTGGATTCCCTGCTGTTGCTCTTTTGTCTGGGCCTCTGATGGC
>NW_007785732.1:0-365 GCF_000696425.1 Galeopterus variegatus
CCCCCCCCAACCCGTATCTAGCCTGTCAGCAAATCCTATTGACTAGAAGTCAAACTGGTACCACCCTAGCAGAGCCATAAATTTTTGCAGTAATTCTCTAGCATGCCTTCTTACTTTTCCTTGTCCCTCTATGTCTATGGTGTAGTCTTTCTGAACGAGAGTGAAACTTTTAAAATATTAAGTCAGGTCGTATCACTTGTTTGTTCAAATCCCTCCAGTGGCTTTTCAGTGATATCTTTCTTGTACTACCATATTTAAAATTGTGCACACGCGCGCGCACACACACACACACACCCAACCTACTTCCCCATCCCTTTTCCCTGCTTTATCAGCACCACTTTTTTTTTTTTTTTTTTTTTTTTTAA
>NW_007785732.1:2499-2704 GCF_000696425.1 Galeopterus variegatus
TTATTGGCCTTGGTATTCTGCGTTCTTCAACATATCTTTGAAAAATTAGAATGCTCAACTCGTAGAAATATTAAATTCAAAGAAAAGAGGAAACATTTCCATGTCGACAGCTACTCCAGCTCAGAACCTTGGAATCATCCTTTTCCCCCCCCAACCCGTATCTAGCCTGTCAGCAAATCCTATTGACTAGAAGTCAAACTGGTAC
>NW_007785733.1:0-1330 GCF_000696425.1 Galeopterus variegatus
GCAGAGAATCAGGGCTTTCTGCCAGGCTCCCAGAGGAGACCAGTCTTTGGTGACGATCAATATCTCGTAATTCCTAACACCTTTCCACCAAAGCACATTTCCAGCTCAGTTATAGTCACAGCATCAGCCAGAGGGAGACTGGGAGTCCCAGGGACGTGTTGCAATCTATTTCCAGATCACACAGCCAATCAGTGTCAGACACAAGACTGAGGTGCCCAGGGGATGGGTGTTAGACAGATAGAGAATCCCTGTGAACTCTGGCCACCAGACTTTGTGAATCATGTCAGGATGTTCTCACCCACTTGTGGAATCCATCCCAAGACGGACAGCAAAGTTACACACTTATCTAGAGAGAGCCAGAGATATATGTTTTCCTGACCACAGTGGAAGGATATTTAATTTCCTTACGTACAGCCCTTACCTCAAAAGGGATTGTAGGGTTGGCTGGTTTGCTCACTCAGTATAGCATGGTGCTAATAACACCAAGGTCAAGGGTTTGGATCCTTGTATCGTCCAGCTGAAAAAAAAAATGTGTTGGGGGCATGTAACCCTTCAGGGACTATGCCTCATCTATTTTTGTAGCCTGCATTTAATGAGTGCTCTTATGAATCATTCTACTTCTGTTTCCATGAGCCTCCGCTGCCTCCTGCAGAGTGGGACACTGGGACCCAAAGAGGCCAGGACACAGGTAGAATCTAAGGGCTCCTCACCCTGAGGGAAGGAGCAAGCTGGTCTCATTTCTGCCCCCATTCTCCTACTTCAGGTTCCACTTATGCCCATCCTCACTACCCTATTCCCAGAACCAAAATCTAAAGGAACACGAAAATACAATGTCATTTCTTACCGTGTGGTCTTCAGTATTTCATTGCTACTTATGTTTCAACCTCTCTAAATGCTCTTAGATGCAATTCACTCTCAGACATTCAGTAGTTATCTCAGATTGTGGCAAGGAGTCATGCTTGAAAGGAAAAGCCCCAGCCTGAGCACGAAAATAAAACACACAGGAGACAGGGACTCAACCAAAGTGTGTTAGGCAGGCAAAATGAACAAGCTGGCTGCCCTCTCCGGAGTGGGAGCAGCAGCCACGAGAGTCGGGCTGGGCCTTTTATATCCAGCTGAGCTGGACTGTTCCTATTGGCTAAGAAGGGAGGGGAGGGAAGTGAGTGGGGTTTAAGCTGAGCTGGGATTTTTCTGTAGGTGGAGAAATTTGCTCACACGGGATAGGGATATGGGGGTGAGGAAGAAGGGGGAGGATTTTTTTTGTGATTCTCAGAAAACATGCTGTTCTAGGACCTGAAACTCTCTGCAGCCATTTCGGATGTTCCTCCTG
>NW_007785733.1:2410-2704 GCF_000696425.1 Galeopterus variegatus
CCTTAAGTCAGATGTTTAGCTCTCTGGTTGTTAGCCTTTATTTTCTCATTTCTAATATGATCCCTTAAGGTTAAAGTTTTCCTTCCAAGAACTGCTGTAGCTGTGTCCCACAATTTTTGGAATGTAGGATTCATCTTTGAGAATTTTCTAGTTTTCCTTAGTGAGAGTACGTTGGTAAAAAAAATCAGTTTGTCAGAAAATGCACTGAAATATATTTTTTTCTAAGTATGAACTTTTAGGTTGTTAAGTATTCTCTTTCAGCATATCAAAGATTTTTTTTTTTTTTTTTTTTGC
>NW_007785734.1:0-516 GCF_000696425.1 Galeopterus variegatus
ATGGACATTTAGGTTGGTTCCAACTCTTAGCTATTGTAAATAGAGCTAATCATAAACATGGGAGTGCAGGTATCCCCTGAACATGATGATTTCCATTCCTTTGTGTATATATCCAGCAGTGGGATTGCTAGATCATATGGCAGTTCTATCTGTAGTTGTTTGAGGAACCTCCATACTGTTTTCCATAAAGACTGCAATAATTTAAAGTCCCACCAACAGCGTAAGAGAGTTCCCCTTTTTCCACATCCAGCCAACATTTGTTGTACTGTCTTTTTGGTAATGGCCAGTCTGTCATGAGATGATATCTCAACATGGTTTTGATATGCATTTCCCTGATGCTTAGTGATGTTGAGCATTTTTTTTTAATGTGTCTGTTGGCCATTTGTATATCTTCCTTTGATAAATGCCTGTTCAGTTCCTTTGCCCATTTTTAAATTGGGTTCCTTGGTTTTTTACTGTTAAATTGAGTTTCTTGTATATTCTGGATATTAATCCTTTGTTGGATGTGTAATTTGT
>NW_007785734.1:1795-2703 GCF_000696425.1 Galeopterus variegatus
CTATGAAGAACGTCATTGGTATTTTGATGGGGATTGCACTGGATCTATAGATTGCTTTGAGTAGTATGAACATTTTCAGTGTTAATTCCTCTAATCCAAAAGCATGGAATATCTTTCCACCCTTTTGTGCCCTCTTTAATTTCTTTCAGCAGTGACTTGTCGTTCTCATTATAGAGAACTTTCACCTCCTTGGTTAAATGATTCTTAGGTATTTTATTTATTTATTTGGTGACCGTTATAAATGAGCTTGCTTTCTTGATTTCTTTTTCTGCTAGTATGTAGCAGAGTACAAAAATACCATGAATTTTTGTGTGTTCTTTTTGTATCTTGCCACTTTACTGAAATTATCATCTCTAAGAGTTTTTTGTAGAGTCTTTTTCTTATATATAGGATCATGTCATCTGCAAACAGAACAGGGACAGTTTGACTTCGTCTTTTCCAATCTGCATGCCGTTTATTTGTTTCTCTTGTCTGATTGCTCTGGCTAGTACTTCCAATACAATGTTGAATAGGAGTGGTGACAGTGACCATCCCTGTCTTGTTCCTGTTCTTCCAGGAAAATACTTTTGGCTTTTCCTCATTCAGAATGATATTGACAGTGGGTTTGTCATATATGACTTTTATTGTGTTGAAGTATTTTCCTTCTATACTTAATTTGTTGTAAGTCTTTATCATGAAGAGATGTTGAATTTTGTCAGATGCTTTTTCTACATCTATTGAGATAATCATATGGTTTCTGTCCTTGATTTTGTTGTTGTGGTATATCACATTTATTGACTTGTGTATGTCGCAATATTCTTGCATCCCTTGGGTAAATTCCACTTGATCATGGTCTATAATTTTTCTGATTTAATGTTGCTGTATTCTGATTGCTAATATTTTGTTGAGGATTTTGTCATCTATGTTCA
>NW_007785735.1:0-539 GCF_000696425.1 Galeopterus variegatus
TTTGGATGCTTTCGTCTGACAGCAGCAAGCTCTAAAACACCTCAGCTATGAAAGTTTAAACTGATTTGGATATTACCCAGCTTAGTTTGCCAGATAAAGGTACAGTTTGTGTAAAAAACCGGTTGAACTCTCCAAGTCTATTCAAGTTGGATTCCTAGCCTCATTTTTTTGTGTACAACTTAGATTATAGCCTGTGCTGCAGGTCTGGATGCCATGTGGTGACTTTGCCATGTCCTGATAGGATATCCACATGGAAAGCCACTAGAGTCACTAGTATCCTTCTGAGACATGGCTCTTGGTTTGTTACTAGGTCCTGCTGAAAAGAACCATGGGACTCAAGGTGGCCATGCTGACCATGCTCCCTGTCAAGAACTGGGTGTTAACTTGATTCATGTTGCCCTAAGGTCTTCCATGTCCAGGAGCATTCAATCATAAAGTGGATGAAATGTTATATATGGGATGAGGCTGGGCCAGCCACAAAAGCCCATGAACTGTGCATGAGTGATTGGGTCCATTTCTGTTGGGCCACTCCCTCCAAC
>NW_007785735.1:2243-2703 GCF_000696425.1 Galeopterus variegatus
AGTCCCCTGGTGGCCCAGGCATTGCATGGGCACGTTACTTCCATCCACAGATGTGAAATTTTAGGTACTCACGTGGCACCAGAGTCAAGCATCCTGTAACCATGAATGCCAGGACAGTGGCAGTATTCTAACCAGATTGCTACTGTGGCATGAATCTGACTGTGATTTCTGCTGTCTAACCTTCCTTTGGCCTACCTGATTTTTTTAAACCTTATTCTGCAGTGCTTGCAAGTGTCTTCAGATTCTCCTTATAAGAGAAATGACAAGGTTTAGTCACCTTTGATTCAAACAGGAAAAGGGACTTCCATGATCACCAGATTACCTTTTCCTCCATCCATCCCTCCCTCTCTTCTCTCTTTCCTTCTTTTCTCTTTCTGTCTTTCTCTCCATCTCTCTTTTTCTCACTTTTTGGTGAATAATAGTATTTGATTCAGTGAAATCTCAACTCATAAACATAAAA
>NW_007785736.1:0-434 GCF_000696425.1 Galeopterus variegatus
TATATTTTATGGAAGTATTCAAAAGCAAGCTTAATATTATAAGTACTCTTAGTGCAAGGTACCATTAACTCTACAAAGATTTCATAAATGGCAGAAAGTGATATTTCCAGAGAGCTTCCCGGTAACCAAAAACAACAACAAAAAAATGTAGTTTTTAGCTATTATTATAACAAAATAAAATAATCTTTATTCTCATTTAGTAAAATCTAATTAATATAAAATATCAAAAACATCTTGTTTATTTTTTTGTTTTTTAATTTTTTTATTTTGAGTTTTTTATTGTACGTCTTGGGTGGATAGAGTGATATTTCAATACATGTATACAATGTTTGATATTTAAATCAGGCAAATTAGCATATCCATAATGACAAATATGTTTATTTGTGTTTATAACATTTGAACACATCTCTTCTAGCCATTTGAGAGTATGCAAT
>NW_007785736.1:6182-6407 GCF_000696425.1 Galeopterus variegatus
AAAACTAACTGAAACTTGAATTGTGTCCCCCACATTTTACATATTAGAAACTTAGCCCTCACTGTGATTATTAAGAGGGTGGGAAATCCTATTATGGTAATCGAAAGGTGGAGCCTTGAAGAGGTGTTTGATTGTAGGACTGTGCCATAGCAAATGGAAAAAAATGGTGCTCAAGGGTGTGGTTCTGAGGGATTTAAAAGAAGAGGAGAGTCTCTGCTCTCTGCT
>NW_007785736.1:8554-8885 GCF_000696425.1 Galeopterus variegatus
CCCCCTTTTTGGTATGAGGGTGCATTAGTCCGTTTCTGTTACTTATAACAAAATACTTGGAACCGAGTGATTTATAAGAAAATGAAATTTATTGCTTACAATTTCAGAGGCTGGGAATTCCAAATTCCAGGAAACACATCAGTGAGGGTCTTGGGGGTGGTGACAGTGACACAGGAATCTCACATGGCAGAAATGGCAGAACAGAAAGAGCAAAACTCTTCATGGGCTTTTCTTTTAAAGCTCTGAGAAACCTGTCCCTAACCCCCATTATTAGTTCATTCACTATGTCATGGTCCTACAATGTAATCACCTCTTCAAGGCTCCACCATTC
>NW_007785737.1:0-2703 GCF_000696425.1 Galeopterus variegatus
ACTGCCCCTCCCCTGCTAACTGGGCTCACGCAGCCCAGCGTCCCAGGGCATGAAGTGTCACACTTCCATCCACACAGGGCTTTCCCTCTGCTGCTTCCTCTGGCTAGGCCCTCTCCCCCCTCCTTCTGTGCTGCTGTTTGCCTCCCTGGCTCCTGGGATCCAGTCTCTGTGGTTTGGACACTAGACATGCCTGGACAGCTTCCATCCACACAGGGCTTTCCCTCTGCTGCTTCCTCTGGCTAGGCCCTCTCCCCCCTCCTTCTGTGCTGCCGTTTGCCTCCCTGGCTCCTGGGATCCAGTCTCTGTGGTTTGGACACTAGACATGCCTGGACATCCTCACACCTGAACCCTCCCCACCCAGACTCAGCCAGTTTGGCAGGTGCAAACAGCAGACACCTGGGAAGCTGCAGGCCTCGGTGGTCCGCCCTGCCCACCCCCAGAGTCCTGCAAGGTCTGGCTTCCCTCAGGGGGCTCTTCTCCCCCCACACACACATGGGGAGGAGAGTGTAGACCATAGCAACAAATAAAGAGGATACATTTAGACTCCACAGCAGCGCAGTCCCTTCCTGAGAGCCCTACTAGAATCTGTCCACTTGGCAGATGAGCAATCATAAAATCCTACCCTGGAAACCATAGGACTGTCTTGTCCTTTTATTTACAGGTAAGGAAACTAAAGTTCTCACTACCTGCCCCTACCTCCTCCCTCTTCCTGTCCCATTGGCTTGGCCATAAGAACAATGAGCTGATGCTACATCCACAGAAAATGACCACAGATGCAGTTTATTGAGTGCTGATTTTATACCAGGCACTGTGCTAAGTAATTCACACGGATCATTTTATTTCATCCTTACAACACATTAAACAGATGAAGAAATTGAGGCTCAGGGAGGTTTTAAGTGTTACACTCACTAAGGGGTAGTGCTGGGATTTAAGCCCAGGCAGTCTTGTATCCGGAGCTAATGCCTGTTCTGCTATGCTGAGCTGCCTCAGTCAACTCAGCGTGACTTGGGGCTTCTCCATGGAAGCAGGTGGCTAGAGGGTAGGTAAACAGAGAGGAGCCATCCCCCCAGGACTGAGCTGGGCCTCCAGGAGGGAGAGTGGGTCACGCATCACAGGGTGGGGTGGTGAGGCAGCCAGCCAAGGTCAAGTGACAGAGAGAAGGTACAGGAAACCACCATGTATGTTCTATTCAGATGATGGTTTGAGACTCCTCAAAGCCACACAATAAGGTGGGGATTATTGTCCCATTTCACAGGTGAGAAAACTGAGTCCTGGAGAGAATAATTTGTCCAATAGCACACAGCTTATAGGTGGCCAAACTAGGGAGCACATCCAGGCCTATCTGGTTAGAGTCTGCTCATCATCCACTCTGTTTTACCTCCCAGAATCCAGCCGGGCCATTCTCCCAGGAGGGATGGGGAGAGTGGCAAGTCATGCCTCTATGTTACTCTTGTCTACTCTTTCCAAGAGGGCATACAGCTGCCTATGGCATTCATGTCGTACATGTTTTTGAGCACTTACTGTGCACTGGGCACGGTTCTAGGTACCAAGGATAAGACCTTGAACAAAGTCCCTCCTGCAGTCTAGAGCCTAGTTGAGGGAGGCAGACCATAAACTGATAAACGTGCAATGTCATGTCAGACAGCAGATGGCCCCAGCTGGGCTGTGAGGAAGCAGCATGCCTAGGTCTCTCTGGGAGTATGTCTGCAAAGGAAAGCAATCCAGTAGCTGACGGGGAGCCTGGAGGGGGTGCTGTGTATGGGAAGGAATCCTCCGCAGGGTCCCTAATCCTGTTCTTGAGTCCTCCCCACTCCCCCAGCTCCAGCATCCCACCCTAACTGTCACCACCTCAGCCAGGACAGGTTAGGAAGCTCCCAAAGGCATGTTTCCTACAAACTTCCAGGGGGACATCCCAGTTTGTCTCTGCGGACCTGAATGGGGCAGGAGGAGTGAGTGGGTGGTGCTGGTGACAGGCGTGCTCCCTGGGAGAAGACTCCAATGTCAGGGATGTCAGGGACCTGGTCAGTCGGGCCAGCCAGAGGCGCTATAGCTGTGGTCCTCTGGGCTGGGGTCTCGCATGCAGCTGCTGTTCCCATGGCCTCCCCATCCAGAGAAGACAGGCAGAGAGGACACAGAGCCCTTGGGAAAGGCCACTTGGTCCACAGCTGAAAGGCCCAAGTCCTTGGTACTGAAAGTGTGGTATGCCGGCTGCAGCATCAGCGCCACCTGGAGACTCTAGAAATGCAGTCCTGGGGCCCCAGGGACAGTCAGATCTGCATATGAACAATCCGTGGAAATGCCCTAGGTCACTTATCTAAAGGAAACATCCCAGGGTCTGCAGGGAGGGGGCAGGGAAAGGGGAAGCATCCTGCCCCAGACCAGGCCAAGCCCCTTGAGGGACAGTCACTGACCTTTCCAGGCAAGTCACTGGTCAGGGAGGGTGGAAGGGGCCGCCTTAAGCAGGGAGGAAGGTGGAGGCAGGGAAGGAGAAGAGGTGGGGGGTGAGGGCAGAGCTCTGAGGCTGGGGGAGGGAGGGAGAAGAGCAGGAAGTGGGGGAGCAGTGGGGAGGAGGGAGAGCAGCTGCCAGCCAGGCTGAAGGCTGTTGGCCAACAAGTAGGGCAAGGAGCCGACTGCAGCTCTAGGAGGGCCGCTGACAAGTCCCTGGAGCCCCATCATCTCCACGGACAATTAAAACCCGCCTGT
>NW_007785738.1:0-455 GCF_000696425.1 Galeopterus variegatus
AGCTCCTCAGGATGCACATTTTGAATTGTGATTTTTTTGTCTTTTTATTTTCGAATAATAGTATATATTATTTAAACATGTAGTAACATTTAAGTGAGTTATTAGTGTAGGTTAATGGACAGTATACTATACTGGAAAGCAAAAGACCCGAGGTTTAACACTAGATATATTAATAGCTAGTGGTGTTCAGTGGAACAGTAAACCCCTGAAATGCTCGGGTAAAAAAGGGTTCTGGAGCAAAAAACCTTGGAATCAACTAAGCATTTTAAGAAATGCTGCATGTTATTCACAATAGCCAAGAAGTGAAAGCAACCTGGGGCCCATCAGCAGGTAAGTGGATAAAGAAAATGTGGCATGTATACACCATGGGATATGATGCAGCCTTTAAAAAGAGGGAAATCTTGATATTTGTGACATGGATGAACCTGGAGGACATTATGCTAAGTGAAATTATC
>NW_007785738.1:2271-2703 GCF_000696425.1 Galeopterus variegatus
ACTTTTAAGTATAATTATATTCAGTGTCTGCAAACTTGGCTTCACTGTTTTTGTTTTCAAAACTTACTGATTAGTTGCCTTTTATTTGTTTTTCAGGGGAACACTATTTAATCTCTTGGTAATTTTAATTAGCAAGCCTCAGATTCCAAAATCTTGTCCTGTGCTTGATATCCAGTTGGTGGCTGATTCACGTTTAGTTGAAATGTCTTTTGATGCTGAGGTAAGATGAGAATTTTTGGAGTAGGCCAAATATAATATATAGGAGCCCTAGCTTCTTGTTTATTAATGTGGACCATAACATTGTAGAATATAAAAATATGATTAAATCAAAGAAATAGGTATTGTCATTAACTTCAAAACTTAGATAACTATTCTGTCAATATTAATATATCTATTTTATATGTTTTAAGATATGTATGCTATAGAAAATAA
>NW_007785739.1:0-385 GCF_000696425.1 Galeopterus variegatus
TTAAAAAATTTTGACTAGAACCTATGTTTTTTTCAAACATAACGAATACTCTCATATTATCTAATCCTTTATACAAATTATAACCAAAGGAGTCTTAACCTTAGCAAATAACAGGAAGTTATGGGAGCCTTCCTGTCAGGAGATAAAGTGCTGCTTTATTCCACCACGTGGGAAACATGTCACTGTAAGAGCTTTGTAGGTGGCACAGGCCATCCGGATAGTTGGTATCTAATCAATCACATATTACTTGTTTGGAGTGGCTGAGCTTTTCAGCTGGGTGCAGGTATTGATGAGCCATTTGCCAGCCTCTTTACAAATCAAACCTGAGTCCTCTTTGTGGATTGAAGAGGTCCTGAGGTCTCAATGGCATTTGTGTGTTATCACT
>NW_007785739.1:2494-2703 GCF_000696425.1 Galeopterus variegatus
GGATATGAAGCCCCCAGAAAATTTCATACTATTTTTAATGTAGATGACCATATTTATTAGGCAAAATGGAGAATCAGTTCAACTATTGCGAACAATTATTTTTTAAACTTGTCATTACAGGCGATGCTGTAGTAAGAACCAACCCCAAACTGTCAGTGGCTTAGAACAACAAAGGTTTAGGCCCATCCTGGATGGCAGCATTATTCCCC
>NW_007785740.1:0-2703 GCF_000696425.1 Galeopterus variegatus
ATAACAATGCTGGCAAGGATGTGGAGAGAGGAACTGTCCTGCACTGTTGGTGGGACTGTAAGTTAGCAGAGCCATTATGGAGCACAGTATGGAGGCTCCTTAAACAACTGCAGATAGAACTTCCATATGATCCAGCAATCCCACTCCTGAGGATATATCCGGAGGATTGGAAAACATCAGGCCAAAGGCATATCTGCACCTCCATGTTTATTGCAGCTCTATTTATAATAGGTAGGTGATGGAACCAACCTAAATCTCCATCAATAGATGCCTGGATAAGGAAATTGTGGTGTGTGTGTGTGTGTGTGTGTGTATATATATATATACACACACACACACACGCACACACACACACACATGCACACAATGGAATGCTACTCAGCCATAAAAAAGAGTGAAATTCTACCATTCACAAAAGCATAGATGAATCTGGAGAAAATTATCCTAAGTAAAACAACTCACATACAGAAAGAGAAATACCACATGTTTTCACTCATAACTGGGAGCTGATTCCATAAACAAACAAATGAACAATAAAGAGAGACAAAGAGAAAGAATGAAAAAACAATCACAGTAATACATTGAACTTTTAAAAAACTAGAGGTGAAAAGGGGGAGGGGAGGGGGAGAGGGAGGGGGACTAATGAGGAATTGGTCAGTGGAAACAAAGAATGATTGTGTATTGTAATGATGAATAAGCTAACTGTACTGATCTAACCACCATAAATAAATAAATAAATAAATAATTTTCCGAGAAATATTTGAATTAAAAATTTAATCAAAGTTCCAGAAATACTAAAAAGATATGTAAAACAAAGGTAAGAATTAAATAAGGTGATAAGTAAAACACCTGTTAGAAGAATAGATAAATAAATCGACCATACCAAGTGCTGGCAAGGATGCAAAGCAACTATAATTTCATATTTGCTGGTGGGAACGCAAAATAGTACAGTGACTTTGGAAAAAAAGTTTGGCACCTTCTGGTAAAATTTAAATGTACATCTACTGTAGGACCCAGCAATCCCACTCCTAGATGTTATTCAGAAAACAAATCAGAGATTGATGGGGGTGGGGTAGAAAGTTGGGAAATGACTATAAAGGATAGCACACGGGGATATGTGGAGGTTATAGAACTCTTTGATATAGTAGTTGGATAATGGTTATCCATCAATGCTATGCATTTGCCATTACTAAAAGAACCATAAACACACAAAAAAGGATTAATTTTGCTTTATGTAAATTTTTAATGAATAAAAAAATTTAAAAGACAAAAGCATCATACAAATACGTGTTTATGATTTTATTTTGCTCTTTCAAAATCTTCTTAGGAATTAATAATTAACAGACTTTTCATAAATATGTTCCCTACAAATGTCTCTCAATTGAGTTTATATCAAATTAAGGCCCTAATAACTGGTCTAGACATTTTTAACTTTAATTATCTGATTTTACACCTAACCAGTATGCAATCCCAAAACAATTTTGAGACTTCTGCAATGTTGCTTCCCTTTTCAAATTGATGATTTATTGAAAGCCATTTCTTTTCATATAACCAAGACAGTTTTTCTCTCTTAAGCACAATACTTCTGTCACTAACAATTCTATGCACTTTCTTTAACTTGTATCCCATTTTAAGTCAAAATACATATTGTAAGTAATCAGTATTATTGGGCCTCACCAATTATAGTGTTCGAACTCAGAAAAAGTATACTTTGTCTTTGAAATTATTTTAATACTTTATTCTTCTTAAAAACATCACCAATTCTAAATTCCTATAAGCCACCCTTAGCATTTGTATCATTTTAGAATTTACTTTTTGCTTCTGTTTTTCTTATTTTATGCTTTAATAAACTTCTCTCACTTAAATATGTTTAACATTAAACCCAACCCTTTTCTGTACAGGTATGGTATAGTAACTTAAGTGTCTCAAAAAAATTTTTTTTAACCATGCAAATTATTAAGAAATGAGGTAGGCAAGGATAAGACTGTAAAGCAGTTTTTCTCATCCAAGGATGATTTTGCCCCTTGGGAGACATTTGGCAATGTCTGCAAGCATTGTTGGCTGTCACAGAAAGGGATGGAGGGGCAACAGGTTTGCTACTAGCATCTAGTAGGTAGAGCCATGGCTGCTACTGAACATCCTACAATGCACAGAAAAGCCATCCACGACGAAGAATTACCCAGTCCAAATGGCAACAGTACTGAGACTGAGAAATCCTGGCCCACAGCAATTAACCTATTCAAGAATGTGCATCTACCAATGCAAACAAACAAAATCAAAACTTGAGACAATTTCTAGGCCATTTCACTTACTCTGCTTCAACTACTCCATGGCTACATACATAAACACAAGTAGGTTTGTCACCTTTTTCAATATCAAGGGGCAGTAACTACTTTCCCTACCATTTGTCAAATAAAGGCACAAGATGAAACAGTGTAAGAAATACATCAAAAGTTTGCAATAAAAATAGATGTAATATGACTGGAGGGAACAGAAAGCCATACAAAAACGATTCTGAGGGGCCGGCCCGGTGGCGCACTGCTACAGTGCGCCGCTTGGGAGCACGGCGGCAATCCCGCCGAGGGTTCGGATCCCACATACAGACCGGTTCCCGCTCACTGACTGAGCTAGGTGCGGGCGTGACACCGAGGGTTGCAATCCCGTTGCCAGTCCTGGTCCGGTACGGGCGCGACACTGAGGGTT
>NW_007785741.1:0-2703 GCF_000696425.1 Galeopterus variegatus
CACTAGGCAATGTTACAGTAAAAACTACAAGTTCTCAGTGGCTTAACACAAGAAAGATTTATTCCTCATTCATGAGAAGTCTGATGGGGGCTGGAACGTGCTCCTTCATCTGGTTACTTCAGCATCCAGAGCACATGGCCTCCAGGGCTGCTGGGGCTGGGGAGGCGCGAGCTGGAGCATTTACAGCTGGGCCTGAGGTGCCTGCCATCCATCACTCCTCCCATGCATGGACCGGGTGAGAGCCACAGGGTCCCAGCTTGACTGGAAGGGAAACTGAGAAATACAGAGTACATTTGGTCTCCTGTATGGAATATTTGCTAAGGACTGAATGTCTCTGGCACAATCACAGACTGGAATTAGATAGTAAGACAATGTTGTGCTTTATTAACATGGATACAGGGGAAGCAGATTCAACCAAAGTTTATTTATTAATATTTGCTCTCCAACCAGTTTCATGGCATAACCTAATCATTCATAATAATAGCTATAACTAACTTAGGACTTATAAATTCCAAATACCATTCTAAGCACATTACTTGTGTTATCTCACTTAATTCTTATTTATTGCCCTTGCGGTAGGCATTACAATTATTACCTCTATTTTACAAGTGGGGAAACTGTGCCAAAAGATGTTAAATGACTAGCCCAAGTTCACATGGTGGATAAATGAGAGGGCCAATTTTGAACTCAGGAAGTCTGACTCCAGAGTTAGGAGCTTTGCCTTTTTGCATTTTAAAGTGAAGAAAATAGAAAGCCACCAAGTAGCACATCAGCCCAGGTCAGTGGTTCTTTCTCACTAAAAACTTGCACTTCTGCAATTAATAGCATCTCGTAGAAACAGCAACAAATCAGTGGACAGGTTTGTGTAGGTAGTGAATACACAAGGAACAAAGAACATTAAAGACATTTGTAACTTTAACTATTAACTCTCCAAATAAGAATATGGATTCAACCAGGAACTCAAAAACAAGCTTTTAATCAGATTGAACCATTTCCTTAGATAATTTATTTCTACATTTTGTACCTTAAATTATTATTGTCATCAGAGAGTGGAAAATTCAGCACTGGAAATCATATCTTGACACTCTTAAATTTATTCTTGAGAGAACAAACTGGAAATAAAATTAAAAATATCTCCCCTTTGTCTTCTGCATTTCATGCCTTATTAACTTATATTTTTATTTCTTCTTTGAACACTTTATTTCTGCTAACACCCTCTGTTTCCTATGTGCTGGCCAAATTTTAATCTATTTTAATAGTCTAGTCTTAGTTAGACATAGTTTCTGACTTTTAAAATAAAAAATTTAATGCTTTTTTTTAAACCAGTAAATTTCACATAATAGTTTCTGTAATTCTACTTCTTTCTTCAGAGGGAGTAAAGAGTGTAATTGAGGTTACTATTATCTGTTAGGAATTAAAACCTACTCTAAAAAGTAATACAGTTCCATCATTATATTACTTTGGCTTTAACACTTTCTAAGACAATAGTATATTTTTCTTGCAACACACAATAACAAGTTCTGTTAAGAATAATAGTAAATTCAGGTTTTCTAAGAAAAGGAAAATTTCTGCTCTTACTCTGAATCATGTAAGTCTGTGCTGTGATTTAAGCCATGTTTCATATGCCTTGCTTTGTCTGATCTATAATGTTTACATTCATCCTTTAGTATCTCACTACATCATGTTTAAATGTAAACAACTGAGATTTGTTTCCCTCCATTGAAATTTCTAAATAACAGTTCTGCATATTACAACTTTAAAGATGTGTCATGGCAGCTGCAAATAACTTTTAAAAGAAACTTTGTGCAGCAAACTATCACATTTCATCTACACTCTGGCAAATGGTGCTTGCTTTTTGGCTCCAATTCAGCCTTCATTTTGCAAACCAACTTCCTGCAGCATGAGAATATACATTTTCCTGGGCCAAATATTCCAAAGTGGACACCAATTTGGGACTCTTAGTGTTTTCCAGCTCTACAGCTTTTGGACACATGAGCATTGAAAATGCCAGATTTCTACTATTCATTCCAAACATTTAGGCTTTGGAGGCTGAAAAGTTGTGTCTCGAGTTTAGTATATAATGCCAGAAGCAAGCTGTCCTTATGAAACAATTACTCCCTGGTAGTGGATTGGCAAACAGCACCACCTTTCCAGGCAATCTCTGTCTTGTCTGCTCAACACCCCAGAATGGTCAGCTACTTCTAGCTCTGGAAGGAGAGTATGAAGGTTGGAGAAAACAAAGGGGAGGTGGGGAGGCTAATGGACTTGGGCAGTGTGGAAATTTGAGAAAAGGGAGGCTAGGCCTTTTATTTTTTCATTTTTGTTGTCTCTTCTTTTTCAGCTAGTGTGCTTTCCTTTCTCCGCCTCTCCACCCTTGGAGGATGGGGATGTAGCTGCTCTGCCTTCTGCCGTCCTCTTCTCCTGCTTCTCTTTCCAGCATCGTATCTTCCTGCTCGCTTTTCCCACAGCTCAAGCCCAGGAAACCACCTGAACTACTTCTGGTTCGTATGGGCACAACTTTCTGGCACGTCATTCAGCTGGCTAAAGCAGGGCATTTGCTAATGCAGGTGAGGCTCAGGTCTCATATGGCCACTTCCTATGCACAGTGAAAAACTTTCTCCTGTAGCCATGAACATCACTTTTCGTCCAGCCCAACATCTTTCAAATGGGAGGCTTTCAGTCCCAAAAGAAAAAAAAAAAAAA
>NW_007785742.1:0-345 GCF_000696425.1 Galeopterus variegatus
GGGAGGTGGCAGAGTGGGAAAAAGTTGCTTAGTCACTGGGCCCCGGAAAAGGGAGCAATCAACTACATGCGCATCAACGCTAATGAAATGGCGGCGGTGAACTCGTACCTACAAAATGGCCACCGCTTGATTTATATCAGGAAGCTGGAATTACACACAGTTAGGTGCCCTATGATGTGATTGCACCGAAGTGCGGTCCAACATTTGACTCCAAGTTCTGTATCCTGAGCACAATGGGGGATTTGGGACCCCAAAGCATCAAGCATCCCTGATCTCATGACTCTGCCAGGAGTAGCCCACCAGGATGCACTGGTGCCTGCAGCTTTTCCAGATGGGCACTGCACA
>NW_007785742.1:2126-2703 GCF_000696425.1 Galeopterus variegatus
TTTGCAACTCTTAAGTTCCACCTTCCACAAAGTCCTAGGGCATGGACACAATGCAGCCAAGTTCCTGTGATGTAGCAAGGGTGATCTTTTATCAAATTCCCAATAAGTTCGTCATTTCTATCTGAGACTTTATCAGCACAGGCTTCATTGTCCATGTATCTACCAGCCTTCTGGTCACAACCATTTAGCCAATTACTAAGAAGTTCCAAACTTTCCCTCATCTTTTTGTCTTCTTCTGAGTCTTCCAAACTTCTCCAACCATTGACCATTACCCAGTTCCAAAGCAGCTTCCACATTTTCAGGTATCTATACAACACCACCACGTTTCTTGGTACCAATTTTCTGTGTTAGTCAATTTATGTGTTGTATAACAGAATACTCGAGAGTAGGTAATTTATAAAGAAAAGAGATTTATTTGGCTCACAAGTCCGGGACAGCTGCACCTGGCATGGCCCTCAGGCTGCTTCCACTCATGGCAGAGAGCCAGTGGATGCAAGATCACATGGAGAGAGGAAGAAGAAAGAGAGAGTGCAAGGGGATGTGCTAGCATATCCTGCTATTATTAGGTAGACTGTTC
>NW_007785743.1:0-316 GCF_000696425.1 Galeopterus variegatus
AAAAAAAAAATTATACACGCACACACACATACACACACACTTTTTTTCATATATGTGACAAATTTGGTGTTCAGCGAGATGTTCAGATGGTCAAAATTTCTTCAGACAATATTATGACAAAAGAATTAACCTGCTCCTGGGATAAGACTATGAATGTTCATGGCTGTCATTTCCCAATGAATGCAAACTACTTCTGTTTGACAATAAGGGGTCCATTCTTTAAAGGTTTAGTGAAAGAAATATCTTCTGGACCTACCTTTGTAACATTGCTAGCAGGTAGGTTCACTGGTATTAGAAAATAAATCCCTTCATTAAA
>NW_007785743.1:2221-2703 GCF_000696425.1 Galeopterus variegatus
TATTCTGTACTGAACAGAGTATGGAAGGTTATACAATAAAATGTAAACATCAGTCATTCCAGTGGTGGAAAAAAATATGGATTCTGTAGTCCAAATGCCTGGGTTAGAACTTTTTGAAGTTCCCTCATCTATGTATGTATATATGTACATATGTGGTATAGATAGAAATTACTATACATATATGTATACATACATATATGGTATAGATAGAAATTACTATAAGAAATTGGCTCATATAATTATGGATTATTATGGAGACTGGCGAGTTCACAATCTGCAGTGTGGGCCAGAAGGCTTGAAATCCAGGAGAGGTGGTGGCACAAATGAAGTCTCAAGGCAGTCTGCTGAAGAGTTCCCTTTGGTTTGGAAAAGCTAGTCTTTCTGTTTTATTTAGGCCTTCCACTGATTGGATGAGGCCCATCTACATTATAGAGGGCAGTCCATTCCATTTTACTCACAGTTCACCAATTTAAATGTTAATG
>NW_007785744.1:0-948 GCF_000696425.1 Galeopterus variegatus
CAAACCAAGCTAATCGATCAAGGAAAACTAATCAGACCAAGCGAATCGACCTAAATAAACTTATCAGAGGAAGATAATCGGTCTAAGTAAACACATCAGACCAAGCCCATCGATCTAAGTAACCACAACACACCAAGCTCATCAATCAAACTAAACTCATCAGACCAAGCACATCGATCTAAGTAAACTCGTCAGACCAAACTAATCGATCTAGGAAATCAGACCAATATAATTGATGTAGGAAAACTACTCAGACCAAGCCAATAAATCTAGGAAAAATAACCAGACCAAGCTAATCTTTCTAGGAAAACTAATCAGAACTGACTAATTGATCAAGGAAAACTAATCAGACCAAACCAATCGATCTAGGAAAACTAATCAGACCAAGCCAATCCATCTAGGAAAACTAATCAGACCCAAGAAATCGATCTATGAAAACAAATCGGGCCCAAATAGTCAATCTAGGAAACTAATCAGACCCAACTAATCGATCTAGGAAAACTAATTAGACCAAGCTAATCGATCTAGGAAAATTAATCAGACCCAACTAATCGATCTTGGAAAACTAATCAGAGCAAGCTAATCGATCTAAAACTATTCAGACCAAACTAATCGATCTAGGAAAACTAATCAGACCAAGCCAGTCAGTCTAGGAAAACTCATCAGACAAGGCTAATCGATCCAGGAAATATAATCAGACCAAGCTAATCGATCGAGGTAAACTCATCAGACGAAGCTCATCGATCTAAGTAAACTCAGCAGAGCTAGCTCATTGATCTAAGTAAAATCAACACACCAAGCTCATGGATCTAAGTAAACTCATCATACCATGCTCATCGATCTAAGTAAACTCATCAGAGAAAGCTAATCAATCAAACAAAACTCAGCAGACCAAGCCCTTCCATCTAACTAAACTCATCACACCAAGCTCATCGATCTAAGTAAACT
>NW_007785744.1:2381-2703 GCF_000696425.1 Galeopterus variegatus
GACCAAGCCCATTGATCAAAGTAAACACATCACACCAATCTCATCAATGTAAGTAACCTCATCAGACCTAGATCATCCGTCTAAGTTATCTCATCATACCAAGATGATCGATCAAATTAAACTCATCAGACCAAGCTCATCGTTCTAAGTAAACTCATCAGACCGAGCTCATCGATATAAGTAACCTTATCAGACCAAGCTCATCGATCTAAATAAACTCATCAGAGCAAGATAATCGTTCTAAATAAACTCATTAGACCAAGCCCATCGATCTCAGTAAACACAACAGAACAAGCACATCGATCCAAGTAAACTCATCAGA
>NW_007785745.1:0-2703 GCF_000696425.1 Galeopterus variegatus
TTTTGAGTTCTTATTCATAAAGTCTTTGTCCAGTCCTACATCCTGAAGTATTTCACCTATATTTTCGTCTATGAGAAACTTTAATACTTCTAAACAATTAATATAATATGCACTTAGGGATAAATTTTAATCGTTAAAATTTCTATTGTGTGTGGGAACACCTATGTATGTGTGTGCATACAAGAGGGAGAGAAATAGGGAGAATATCAAAGAAAAGAGATTGTAATGGGAGGTGATCAAAGCATGAGGACATACATTTGCATTTTTTAAGTGCAAAGATGTTTTTGGGTAAGTCAATAATGATGTACCCACATATGGCCATCACTTTGAAAAGATCCTAAGTAAAGCATTAATTTGATTTATTTACATACATTAAAATTTTTTAAACAGTTTTTATTCTTCAATACATTAATTCAAATCAGGCTGTCGCTATATGTGACAGGAACTTTTAAAGCTATGGTGCAATTGGGAAGTGGCTTTTCAGAGAAGTTCCTTTGACCTGAATTAAATCCACAACTAAGAGTGGCCTGGTGTGTGAGCGTTTTCCCTTTTTCCTGGACAGCAACACTCCACATAAACGTGTAACATTTCCCTAATATGAGAAATATCCTACTTTCCTATTAAAATGAGCATAGTATTATCCTTTAATATTTCTGATTATTAATTTTATGCTGAATTTGAAGAAAAACTTCCTCTTAAAGAGATGCCAAGTCTCACAAGGAATCTAGATTTTTATGTCCTCTTTTTCTGCTCACAGGGAATAATAGGTGTGTAAAGACTTCAAAAATTATAAAATATATATTTCATGGATATTTAATAGTATGATGCTGGATAAAGTCCTTTAAATTACTATTTAATATTTGATATAAGCATAGCATAGTGTTCAATAGAGCATGTATTCAATAAAGAATTGACGGATATTAAAATGTGTAGTTTATATTATTGTTTTTTTCTTTCAAACCACATATGTCAGACCAGAAAAATAAATAAATAAATAAAAAAACCCCAGTAACCTGTACATACATCTCATGGCTTTTTACCGACAATATTCAAAAGTACAGTGAATTCATATTTAAAAATTCTATTCTTTTACTTGTGTAAAGTTTTATCTATGAAATAGCATAATAATTTAGACTGGGTCAGAGACTTCTGGTGTCCAGTCTGGCATGTAAGGAGCTTAGAAGTTGCCACTCCATCCTAACAACAGGAGAAAAGTTGAACTAACTGAAAAATCAACAGTTCTTCTTAGGTCCTTCAGATGAGTGAGGTCACAGGGAAAACTGCTGCCTCCCAAACTAGACAGACAGACAAGCAGACATGAAGAATTACAGTGTACTGGAGTGGAAACCCATGAGCAGAAACCTCGGCGGGAACCAGTCCCAGGGTAGGAAAACTTGAACTACAATTGAGAAATTTACGGAGGCTTGGTGTGATCAAGTACAGGAGTTAATAACTCCAGGGGACCCAGTCATAGAGATGTGCTTTTGTGATTTCTATCTTCTAGATATTTCCAGGTTCTCATAATGAAGACCTGAGAAAATTTCCCTTGTTCTCCTTATGTAGAAGTGAAACAAATGACAGCAACAATACAAAATACGGGAGTGAGAAATTAGGAATATTTTATTATGAGAAGGTATTTGTACTAAGTATAAAGTGCTATGGTGTTATTTGAAAGTGCACTTGGATTAGTTATAAATGTATATTGTAAACTCTAGAGCATCCACTACAAAAAAATAAAAAGTAATTATAATTGATATGCTAAAAAGGAGAGAAAATGGGCTCATATAAAATGCTCAATTAAAACCACAAAAGGCAGGAAAAGAGAGGAAGACAAAAGTAAGAACAAAGCAGAAGGGCAACAAGTAGAAATGTAGCAAATATGATAGATATTAATCCAACTATATCAACAGTTACTTTAAACATCAGTGGTTTAAAACCAATCAAAAGACAGAGAGTGTCAGAGTGGATCAAAAAACAAGACCCAACTATATGCTATCTACAAGAAGTCCATGTTTTCATATAGATGAAAACTAAAGGGATAGAAAAAGATATTTCATTTATACATTTATCAAAAAAGCAGGAGTAGCTATATGATTTGAGACAGAACAGACTTCAGAGCAAGGAAAATTATCAGGAGTAAAGTGGAACATTGCATAACAATAAAGGTGTCAATTGTCCAAGACATAACGATCTTTAATTTGTATGTGCCTAACAACAGAGCATCAAAATACATGAGACAAAACTGATAAAGCTGCAAGAATGAAGAGATGATATAGTTGGTGACATAAACACCCATCTATCAGAAATGAACAAATCCAGCCAGCAGCAGAATATCAGTAAGGACATAGTTGAACTCAACAGGGCCATCATACAACTGTATATCACTGACCTCTATTGATTCCTTCATGCAGGATACACATTATTCTCAAGTTTGCATGAAACACTCACCAAGATATATGACATTCAGGGCCATAAAACACACCTTAGTAAATTTAAGAGAACATAAATCATGCAATGTCTACTTTCAGACCGCAATAAAATCAAACTAGAAATAAATATCAGAAGGATAAATGGAAAATTCCAAAATATTTGGAGATTAAATTACACACTTCTAAATAGCACATGAATTAAAAAAGAAATCCCAAGAGAAATTTCAAAATATTTCAAATTGAATTAAAATGAAAATATAACATCAAAGTTTGT
>NW_007785746.1:0-260 GCF_000696425.1 Galeopterus variegatus
GAAGGAGGAAATAATTAATCTGGGCCTAGAAGGGTGATGGGAAAGCATTGCAGACAGAGGGGAAAAACTAAGCCAAAGCAGGAAAAGAGCATACATAAGCCATTTTCGGAAAGCAGTGCAGGGCTGAGTGGGCTCTAGCCAGTCCTTACATAAGTGAGTTGAGGGCTGAAGGTGGACAGGCATGTAGGGCCCTATTACGAAGAGCTGTACATGCCTAAGTGAGGAGCCTCTTCATAGCCAGTCAGGTAATTGGAAGTTAC
>NW_007785746.1:2371-2703 GCF_000696425.1 Galeopterus variegatus
TTTGTAAGCATCACTCTAACAGAAATAACAATAGTCTTATTAAGTTATCAGCACATTTTTTAAAAACATGTTAAATTCCTGATAATTTTTTTTTTCGAAAAGAAAATGATTGATAGCTTGATGGAGGTGGTGTAAGGAAAGGTTGAGGCCTCTGAGTTATAGAGGAAAGAGCAAAGACAAACCGGGTAGGCACTTCCAAGTCAGAATACATGCAAACTTAAAGGAAGAACAGGGAGGAAATGCATCCAGCTGGCTAGTGCGCTTTGTGCTCGGCTGCTCTTACTTGTTGGTGCAAGACATTAAGACAGCAAGAAAAAACAGTGTGAACCTGT
>NW_007785747.1:0-411 GCF_000696425.1 Galeopterus variegatus
TAATGGTTACTGTACTGGACAGCACAGTTCCAGATTCTTGGCAGAAGCTATACTTTCAGATTAAATGTGCCCAAACCATGACTCTAAAGCCCTCCACTAATGACCTCAACCTCCATGTAACCATCTCTCTCTGTGTCAAGCTGCTTTTTTAAAGAGAAAAGAGAGGTGATTGGCAAACATGAGTTTGAATCCACCCTCTAACACTTACTAGCTGTGTGGTTTTGGGCAGGTTAACTAACCTCTCTGTGCCTTATTTGACCTGTTCTGTAAATGAGGATAATGCCTGCTTTGAGTCATTGAGATAATGCATTAAAATACCTAATACATGGAAAGTATTTGATAACACAGATTGTTTTGTTTTGTTTTTTTTTTAAAGATGACCGGTAAGGGGATCTTAACCCTTGACTTGGT
>NW_007785747.1:1655-2703 GCF_000696425.1 Galeopterus variegatus
CTCAACCGAAATATGGTCAGTCTACTATGGTTGACTCTAGGTAAAGGTATGTGTGCTCTACTTTTGTGTGGGTTTCAAAAATTTCAAAAATAAAAAGTTGAAAAAAATCACCAATAAAAATAGAAGATAATTATCATGACCTGTATCAGTGATTATAGCAGAGATAACCCAAAACTATACAGATGCCCCAAAGAGGTGAGCAACTAAGAAAATTCACATAATCAAGAGAATAAAATACTATATAGCAACTAACTCACATCTGCAATTGAAATATGTAATGAAATAATGTGAAATGGAAAACAAAATAATAAAATCCACGATTACAACAATAAAATATATGTGAGAAGCATTTACATACACTTAAAATATATTTGGCCAGGTAGGAATATTACTTTTCCTTCTTGGAAAGGTTGCCTATGTCACTAATATAAATAAATAAATAAATGACATGTATAGTAGATCCTGTTTGCTAAGCAAACATTCTACACCAGAGGGCAGAATGGCTAGGGAAGATTGCCTGTCTGGTGAAAAAGAGCACTAACAAAGGAGCACCATCTCTCAGTTTTCGTGCTAATATGCAGTGCTACTTTGGCAACTGATGCCCAGTTACTGGTGTAGAGTCTAACCTACCACGTGAAACCTAATGGCAGATTTGGGATTTTTCTTAATCCGAAGAATTACGCAAAGCAACATACTCAACACAAATATTTGACCGCTAGTGTCAGATTTTATTTTTACATGATAACCCCTCAATCCTTTCACTAACCACAAGAGTACATACAAAGTAAAAGAAAATTAAGCCTGCTGGCTTTCACCGTTACTGTGGTTTGATTTCACGTGGAATATCAGAACAGCTGGTTCACATTAGCAAAGAGAGTCCCCAACTGTCTTTCACCAGCACTTTGTGTTTGAAAACAGAAAAACTTACCAAATCACTTAGTACTTAAAATTAACATCCTCATCATCTTGTGGTTTAAATGATGACTGAACAATGTTGTGTTCTGTATTTCCTTTATTCATATAATTAGTATTCTTAGATCTTTTTAAA
>NW_007785748.1:0-2702 GCF_000696425.1 Galeopterus variegatus
GGGAGGAGGAAGAGAAAAGAGGGATCATTTTAAAAGAGATCAGGTCAAATACCAACTCCTGGCTAATGCCACCTGTGGCTCACATACTCCAAAGCCGGCTGCCTCAAGGGGCAAGCCACCCAGGAACTGCTTCAAATGCAGTCAACTGGGCCACTGGGCATGGGACTGTCATAACCCCAGGCCCTCTCCCGGGCCCTGTCCTCACTGCAAACAGCCAAATCACTGGGGGGTTGACTCTTCCACTTGACAGAGAGGGAGTAGCCCAATCCCCAACCCACAGCATTTGGCTTCATGGCCATCCCTACTGGAGCTCCTTGGCTTTGCCCAGGAGGAGGACTGACGATGCCCAGGGCCTGAGGCCCCCATGGAGATCACCACACATGAGCCCACAGTAACTTGCCTTGTAGCAGGTAAGCCAATCTCTTTTGTTATCAATACAGAGGCCACTTACTCTACCCTTCCTGAACAGGCAGGACCAACAACCCCATCCCTTATCACAATAGTATGGGTCACGGGCACTCAACCCCTTTCCTGCACCCTACTTCATACCCAATTCACACACAATTTATTAATAATGCTGCAATGCCCAACCCCCTTTACTGGGATGGCACATTCTTTTCAAATTCAAAGCTACTCTTACCCTAAACACTTTGACTCCAACTACAATACTCCTGTTACAGGCTGCACCCAGACCTGGCCTTTGGGGCTTCCACCCTCCCCTCTGCCTCAGACGAGGTTAATCTCTAGTAGGGGACATTTCTTCTCCCTCTATTGCTATGCACCATTCCCCTATCTTTGTTAAACTGTGGAACCCCTCTTTGTTCCCTAATGTACCACAGTACCCCATCACTAACAAACACCTAATAGGCTTAAACCCATCATACACAAACTCCTTTCTTCTCATCTCTTATGGCCTACCCACTCACCTTTTAATACACCCATCTTTCTGGTTATAAAGCCTAACAGCTCGTACCATTCATTACAGGACTAATCCTGACACACGCCATTCCCAACAACTTATGTGGACAGTTTTGCCCCAGGGATTTCAGGATAGCCGCCACTTCTTTGGCCAGGCCTTAGCTCAAGACTTATCTGAACTTCCCCCAACCTCTAGCCCTTTAATACAATAAGTGGATGACCTCCTCCTTTGTAACCCCTCCTATGAAGATTCACAGGCCCACACTGTTGCTCTCCTTAATTTCCAGGCCTCCAAGGATACAGAGTGTTCCCCAGCAAGGCCCAAATTTCTTCTCCTTCAGTCACCTATTTGGGAATCCACCTCACTCCCAACACCAGAGAAATAATGGTGGATCTCAAGACTCTATTTTCTACCACAAAGTGTGAAATCCTATCTTTCTTGGGACTTGCAGGGTACAAAACGCTGCTAGCAAAACCACTTTATGAGGCAGCCAAAGGGGATCCTGCCATTCCCCTCAGATCCCATAAAGCCCATTCATTCTCCCCTTCAGTGATTAAAAGCCACTCTCCTCACAGCCCCAGCTCTATCCCTCCCAAACCTATCTCATCCTTTTATCCTATACATCACCAAAACTCAAGGATTGGTGGTTGGGGTTTGGGGACAAGAGGCAGGAGATATTTTTTCCCCAGTTGCATACCTCTCTAAAAAGCTAGACACCACAGCCTGGGGATGGGCCCCTGTTTATGGCCTTGGCAGCAACCACCCTTTTCGCACAAGAAAGCTCTAAACTAACTTCTGGATAACAAATGGTCTTGACTTATCGTCTCAGCCATAAGGCCAAGTCAATTCTCTCTCCTTCCTGCATACAACTTATCCACCTTACCTTCACTGAAAATTCCCAGTTCTCCTTTAAACTTCACCCTCCCTTAAATCCAGCCACTTTCATCTCAAAACACTCATGACCCTTAGAACACAATTGCATGGAGGCTTTACCTCTTTCTCAATCCCTTCCCATACATCTCCCCACAAGCCCACAGGCCTCAGTCCCTTTGAGCTTATGTACAGTAGACCCTTCACTCTCACACCTCTCCCTTCCAGCTCATCACCTTTAGGACAGTATCTCCCTACTCTTTCACTCATTAAGGATCTTCGGAAACAGGCCAACCTTCTATTACCTCATCCTTTCCCCACCACCCTCTCAGACTTTAAACTGAGCCCAGGACAGCAAGTGCATATGAAGACCCGAATCCCAAAACCCCTCTCACCATGTTGGGAAAGGCCTTATACAGTACTTCTCACCACCCCATGGCAGTAAAAGTACTAGGAAAGGCCCCTTGGTATCACTTATCCGTGGTAAAACTAGCACCTGAGACTTTACTCAAAGAATCTGTTAACACCAAGCCAGAGGGGTCCCCCTGCTCAACCCCCAACCCAACATCTCCTCACACTTCATCCATTTTAGGACACACACAACTGAAAATCTCCAGGACCTCCATTCTCCCCCCAATCCCAGAAGAAGGATGATCCGTCTGCCGGTGATTATCCTCTCACTCTTGCAGGCCGCTCACGTCCTTCTCACAAGAGCTACTCCAAGACTGGTCCTGACCTGCTATTGCGGGTTTGCCCTCATGGGACATGAGAAGTATATGCCACTCCATGTCCCTAACTTTTATTATACTATCTGTTCTAGAACTTGCTACAGGATTGGATGCTTCTTAGCAATGTCATTGTGACAATGTACCTTTTAAATTCTTTTGGCTCCCTCACCCTTCGCATCCTTCCC
>NW_007785749.1:0-377 GCF_000696425.1 Galeopterus variegatus
GCTTGGCCTGATGAGTTAACTTAGATAGATGATTTTGGTCTGATGAGTTTACTTAGATCAAGGGGCTTGGTCTGATGAGTACACTTAGATCGATGAGCTCGGTCTGATGAGTTTACATAGATCGATGTGCTTGGTCTGATGAGTTTACTTAGATCAATGTGCTTGATCTGATTATTTCTGCTAGATCGATTAGCTTGGTCTGATGAGTTTACTTAGATCGATTAGCTTGGTATGATGAGTTTACTTAGAACAATGAGGTTGGTCAGAAGAGTTTAGTTAGATCAATTACCTCTGTTCGATGAGTTTACTTAGATCTATTAGCTTGGTCTTATGAGTTTACTTAGATCAATGTGCTTGGACTGATGAGTTTACTTAGA
>NW_007785749.1:2391-2702 GCF_000696425.1 Galeopterus variegatus
GATCGATGAGCTTAGTCTGATGAGTTTACTTAGAACGATGTGCTTGGTCTGATGCGTTTACATAGATCGATGAGCTTTGTGTGATGAGATTTCTTAGATCGATGAGCTTGGTCAGAAGAGTTTACTCAGATCGATGATCTCGCTGTGATGAATGTACTTGGTCTGATGAGCTTACTTTGATCGATGTGCTTGTTCTGATGAGTTTACTTAGATCGAACATCTTGGTGTGATGAGTTAAAGTAGATGGATTATCTCAGTCTGATGAGTTTACTTAGATCGATGAGCTCGGTCTGATGAGTTTACTGAGATCG
>NW_007785750.1:0-536 GCF_000696425.1 Galeopterus variegatus
GGATGGTGTTTGTGTGTAGATTGGGAGACCACCACTGAGACAGGTCAAAGAGATGAAAGGGCACTTTGAGGGAGAGAAAAGAGGAGCCCAGTTTTGGACATTTGGTATTTATTGGAAGACATTCTAGTGGATTTATTCAGAGGATAATCAAATATATTAGTTTGGAGATCAGAAAGAGACCCAGGCTGGAGATGTAAATTGCTAGTCATCGGTATAGTGTGGAATGATTATAAATCAGGCTAAAGAGGAAGAACATATGGAAAGAAGAGAGCCAAAAACAATGAAGCCCAGGTGCTCTCATGAACGTTTGTAATCCCTCTGAACTATTTGTCTCTGAGGTTTAGAACCAGAAACTGGGTTGAAAGATCTTGGTTTAATATGAGGAACAGACCCGTAACAGTTAGAAGTTCTTTTGTGAATGAATGGACTTCCTGGAAAAATAAAGAAGAGCCTTCATTTTCTTCTCATCCAGCACACATATAATTGTCTGGGATGCTACAGAAGTAATTTTAATACTGATGCACTCAGATTATTCC
>NW_007785750.1:2192-2702 GCF_000696425.1 Galeopterus variegatus
ACCTTCATTTGCACACATGTGCATGCACACACATGTACACGCACACATCCCAAATCTGCCTATCTTCTTTTTTCCTTTTCTTTTTGTTTTAGTGTGCAGAATTGGAGTGCCATTCTGGCCTTTGCCTTAATAAGTTGACCCTTATATAAAGATATAAACAAAACAAAACAAAACCCTGTTTTCCAACCTTAAGGAGATTATGAGAAGTTGTACTAGAGGCTAAACAAGAGACTCTTTGTTTGTCTCAATCCCCTGCTCACTGTATGACAGATGTTTTCCCACTGTCTTCATTTCGCTCATCACCCATCACCACCTGGCTCATATATTGACCAAGGATACAGAGCTACAAAAAAAGTAGCCAAAACCTGTGAGGGAAGACTAACCAATAGCTGAATTTGCCCCTTTCATTATCTGTTCATGACTCAAAGTGGGGGTTGGGGGACCAGTTGTATAATGTACACAGCATGAGCAATGTCTAACTTAGGTGAAGTATTTTACCTCTAAGTCTCT
>NW_007785751.1:0-283 GCF_000696425.1 Galeopterus variegatus
GTCATATGAGGAGACAGCTGTAAGTCACCATCTATGAACAAGAATGCAGCCCTCATCAGACACTGAGTCTGCTGGTGCCTTGATCATCTACTTCTCAGACTCCAATTGTGAGAAATAGAATTCCATTGTTTTCAAGCTACCCAGTTTATGATATTTTGCTAGTGCTCTCATGTGCTTAGTAGATGCAAACAAGACTCATTTTTGGAGGTGTAAGGAAAGTAGGAAAAGTTTAGTAGGATCTCTTGCCTTACATCTGTTTCAAATGGGCAAGATTCAGCACATT
>NW_007785751.1:2355-2702 GCF_000696425.1 Galeopterus variegatus
CCTTTAGGCTGGCCATTTAGTTCACTTGGGAGAGCATGGTATTGGTGACACTTAGGTCATGCTTCAGATCTCTATAACAGGCCAGTCACAAAAAAAAAAAAATTTTTTTTTTCCCTTCAGCTAGTGATAAGACTACACTACATATGATCAATGTCAGCAAGTTCTCAGTAAGAATCATCAAGAACACCTTGTTTCTTAGGTTTTCTTTTCGTTGCAGGGCCTTTCAAGAAGTGGGATAGTTTAGTAGATGCTTTGGCAAAAAGTCATTTAAGTTAGTAGAATGAAGACATGATGAAAGTTTGCCCGTTGAGTTCTATTTGTAGTTTCTTAGATTAGCGAACATCAAG
>NW_007785752.1:0-717 GCF_000696425.1 Galeopterus variegatus
AGCTTGGAGGGGTGCTGCAGACCAGAGAATATAGACAGAGGAACTGAGGGTCTTTAGGGAACGGAAGTGATTACCCAGAAAGCAAATACATGACAGGGATAAGACAGGGAAGAGAACAGAACCCTGGCAGTGCCCAGTGTAAGGGACAGGTGACGTTTAAGTGGCACCCAGGGAAAAGTGGAGGATAGGGTGTGTCATTCAAACCCTGTGTGGGCGCTTGTGTCTTTATGTTATAGGACATGGCATTGGCTGGGCAGACATTGTCACTTAGCGTTTCAGGATAACATTTGTGACTCACTGTACCTTCTCAGTTAAGCAAACTCAAAAGAAGCATCTGTCACCAAGCAGACAAAGCCATGCAAGCCTCTGTTTTTCTTGTTCCCCAAACAGCCTTAACTCTGATTCTTTGTATGATATTCAGTTGCTAATCAGGGGGTAAACATTATAAAATCTGAGGCAATAACTGGAGAAAGATACTGGGAAGGGACCACATCATGCTTACTTTTTTTAACTCCTGACAACAGCCTATAACCCTGCACCTGCAGAGTGGGAAGTAAATGGATGAAGGAATCACACACACTCCCAAGGGCTAAGTGTCCGGGGAGATCGAGGGACTTTCCCAACACCACACAGCTGCCTATTGGCAGAGCCTGGATTTCTGGGGTTTAGACCATGCTTCCTCACCACTCTCAAGGGGAACAGCACACAAGCAGCTGT
>NW_007785752.1:2357-2702 GCF_000696425.1 Galeopterus variegatus
GATGGTAATAATTAACCTGACTCTCCCTGGAGAGGATCAAGTGAGTTAAAATACCCCAGAGGGTCTTCCAAGCTCTCAAGGGCTCTACCAGTGTAGTATCTCAACAGGAAAGATTTTACATTTTGTATTGTGGTAACCTTCAAATAAAATCCAGTAAGTGCAGTAGGGAATAGATAAATGGAATACTATGCAGCTGTTAAAAAGGTGAAAGAACTATGGAGGCACAGGGGAGCAAAAAATGGCTTCTCTCGATCCTTCTGGGTTTTTTGACTGGGCTATGAATTAAATTGACATAAGAAAGATTAACAGAAGAAAAACCATATTTAATTACATGCATACACATGC